>NC_051155.1:33236491-33443025 GCF_013339745.2 Dermacentor silvarum
GTGGTAAAACCTAAAACAATCCCTCGATGTCATTGGCATCCTTGTTTAGGTACTTTGCACAAACAGTAGGCTGTTCGATTCCAGTGATGTCCGTCGTTTCGTCAGGAAGTATGGAGAAACAGCCTGCTTTTGCAACTAGGCTTTCTTTGATAATTTCGGCACAGATTTCTATAATTTGGTTTTGTGCATCTGGGCTTAAGTACGAGGCATTACTGGGGCAACATTCCAAATGGTTCTTCAGATATGTATCTCCACACTCAGCTCGCAAGCGAAGAAGCGAAGAAGCGCTCTGAAAATACGTGTATTTTCAGCGCGGCCTATGCTTAAATCCATAGGGCCACTGTCCCTGTGGCTAACGAGAGCCAGACCTTGTAGCCCGCAAGAAGAATTTCCTCAATAATAGGCCATTTCCTTTCTCCTGTTTTCTCAAATTTTACTTTGCCTGCCCTGGTCCAGCTGATCGATCACATTGGGCACGCGTCCTGAAAATGTTTGGAGAAAATTATCAGCTGCTAGCTCACAGTCGCGGTAATATTTAGTATTTTCGTGTGTGTGGAAGATTGCGAGCGCGTGCTTTCATTTCTGGAACGGCTTAGACACGAGGGCTCCAGTGCACGCATGTTGGTCCAAGTTTATAACAGCATTAACCCCATAAAGTTCCAGAATTGAAAATCTTTTAAAGCACGCCTTTGGAAATGTCAGTGCACCTTTCGCATCAAATGTTTATGAGAACGTTACTCCCATACAGTTTCGGAATTGAAATCCATGCGCTCCGTAGATTCCGCGGCCGCTGCGAGATGCCGCAACGCGCCCGCTCGCTATCGAAAAGCCCTTGAAAATTTGTGCTCGGATGGGGCTCCTTGCGTTACGTGACCCCAGGTGCCACGAAATCCACCCCAGGTGCCACGAAATCCAGCCCGAGTACGCAATGTTCGTGCCGAAATGTCTTTCGAGCGTGAAAAAGACATTGTAGACAGAATGCAGAATGATTGAACATAGCTCGCCTACACGAACGTTTCGCAGCCTATGACACTAGGACACCTGAACAATGGAACATTCCGCACTCAAGAACGAATTATGGTCAACAAATGCTTCGACATACACTTCCGACTATACTCAATAACCTCGCCTTACGAGAAATAGACCTGTCCTTATGCAGCCTGCACAACTGCTTTCAGTCAAACTAATCCTTGTTGTTTAATGAGTTTGTTCATATGCAATACTGTATGACCTTTCCGCCCTTTATTTGCTTTAGTTTATGCTGCGCTGAATATAGTGCTATGTTATGTTTTTGTTCCCCTATTTTTCTTCCTGTTTTCGTATAATAAGACTTTCTTTATGTAATCTATATTGCTCATGTATAAATTCAATATTTCCTTGTTAATGCAGACTACTTGTTTTTCTAATTGTTAAAGTGTATTACTACCTGTCTCGTATACACATTTTTTTTTTTTTTTTTGTAAATTGACACCTTCCCATCTGTTTACTCACATGTGAGCGCCCGACACCCTCTGTTGCCTTCGATGGGTTTTTGGGCTGGTCAAGTTGCCTGCGTGCAACTTTTTATCCAGAAACCCACCATGCAATTCTTTCATGAGTAATAAATTATTATTATTATTATTATTATTATTATTATTATTATTATTATTATTATTATTATTATTATTATTATTATTATTATTATTCCTGGCGTCGGTGGTAGTTTTGGTCGGCGGTGCATGCCGGCACGAAAAAATTTCGGGGGGGGGGCTGAAGCCCCATCAGCCCCCCCCCCTGGCTACGCGCCTGATGGCGAGAGTCGGAACACGAAGCTCGAAGGACGACGATGCAAAGACCACGAGAGCATCATGGTAATCCACGTACCTGGTCGTCAACCGCTGACGTCACGCATTACCAGCGCAGTTGAGAGATTGACGCCCGTCATCGCTGATTCAAGTGAAGCATGGCCACCTCTACCGAAGCCACGCCAATTCACAGCAGCACGAGGCACGACTCATCCACCAACTACGAATGGACCTGCAGCAGTCCGGGCAGAAGGCCAGGACTTGCAAGTATTCGCCATGCTGAGGTCGCTCATGAACGTGACGCGTACATTACTGACGAATCTAAACACCCCGAATGCTCGCAGCGCACTGCAGGTACTAGACGCGACCATTGCCGTACTTGCAAGTTTGGAATAGTATCACTGTTTATTCACCACTATCTTTCCGTAAAGATGTCAAGGAAGCATCGATCTTACAGTGGAATGCTTGAGATCTCAGATCAAAAATTTCTGATTTTCGGCCTTTCATTTTGTAGCGTTAGCTACACTGGCCTAGCCAAGCCCGTTTCGCGCGGCACATCAAGAGCCGTGCTGCGCATGCGCAAGGATCAGTGATGTCACACGGCTTGCGCACCGGAGCCACCGGAGCCGGCACCTCTCGCGCACTCCGCCGCCGCCGCGCGCGACTCACCGCCACCGGTCTGCGCATTCCAGAGGAGTGACGTCGTAGCCGTGGTAGACGCACTGGCGCCGGCGCGCGCTCGCTGGGCAGTCGCCGTCTGACACTGCGCTGGAGCCGCTGCGCTTCTGACTAGCGGTTGCCAGTGTGGTATAGCCATGGAGAAGGAGAGCGCAAATGCTGCTCAATAGCGCAGAAGAACGGAGAAGCTTGACTCATCGGATCCCGAAGTAGTTGCTGGCAATTAGCGGTTGAGCGTACGAGGAATGAACAGAAGAAGGCTATATACATGTGCCACATAATACGTATACCGCGTGTGTGTCATTCGAGCAGGAGTAAGCATGACAATCAAGCTAATCCTTGACAATCTAGACAACCAGGAAAGCTAAGAATAATCAGCTGAACCTTTGCTAACGCTACGTATATCCTGGCATAGCCGAGCTAAGCCACTGCAACTTTTTTTCAAACAATTTTTCCATCATCGTCGTCTGCGAGCCAAACCTTCAATCAACAATCCGGCTATCGGGCTACGATGCTTGTCCGTGCCTATGTGCTACGTGTAAGTGCTTTCTTTTGCATATTATTTTGAATATTTTAGTACTACAAAAATGAGTCATAGCAACATGGCGGCGCCTATGCAGTCTCCACTTTTTTCGCCCAGCTTTTCCTCTAGAGTCAGTATACTAACTTTATGGTGATATGCATTATATATTGCCTTCCTAAGATACAGCCTGCACGTGCTGGGTAACACTAGTAAAACGAACCTTCAAACATTCCAGAATACACAAGCGCCAGTTATTCGGACATGCCTCGGTCTCCCTAAGTGTACATCCACATTAGCCACAATCGCCATAGCGTGTGACAACCCTGTAGCAACGTACATTGCAGTCGACGCTATAACAGTGTACATTCGACATGTCGCAAGGATATCCTTTCACCACCTTGCTTACCTGCAAACAACGAGGCCGCATACGAGTTTTAGCCGTCTCCTGACTATTGACAGAGCATCGCTGCCATCGAATTACGCCCCAGCAGCATGGCCGTCGTTGCCACTGTGGTCTCTGCATTCACCTCGAGTATGCGTTATCATTCCAGGCGTCAAGAACAAGGCACAAATGTCGTCACCAGGCTTGGAGCAGGCAGCAGTATTGCTACTCCATGACGTCCACAGTGACCGCTTACATGTTTACACCGATGGGTTTGTCCTGCACTCCACTTCAGCAGCTGCAGTATTTGTCCCAGCAAAATATACAGTGATAAAATTCAGGACATCGCACCTGATATCAACGATGGTTGTCGAACTTGCAGCTCTGCATGCAGAAATTCAATTGATCGATCAGTAAGTGCCCCAGAAATGGTCCATCTGCGATTAAAAGCCGTCCTCCAGAGCTTGCTCTCTGCATTACGCAGTATACCCCACGAACGACTTGTCGCGTACACACCAGAAATTTACCATTGGGCGGTTGACTAAAGGCATCATATCGTATTTCAATGCTTGCCAAATCATTGTGGTATCCTTGGAAACGAGCAATCAGCTGCAGCCGCTCGATCTTCACATACTATTGCCGATTGCGTCGTTATCCCTATGTCCAGAACAGATGCTGCGGGAAAGCTCCATGCACTTGCTCGCGAGCTTACGTTAGCCCAATTAAATTCGGCAGGCTCTAAAAACCAGCGCATTTGCTCCCATGACCCTGATTTGAAGCTCCGCCTTCCACATGGCTTACACACGACGGGAGGTAACACTCATTTGTCGCCTATGGCTTGGAGTGGCTTTTACAATTGCGTACTCCCACCTTATAGGAATGGCCACAAGTGCAGATTTTGAAGTTTGCGGGTGCAAAGAGACGAAAGCGCACCTTCCGTGTGATTGTTGTCGTTTTAGTGCACAAAGAAAAGTCCTCAGCACCCCGCTCGACAAGCTTGACCCCGTACGGAAACCCTGGTCCCAGCCGACGTCTGCACGAACTGCTTTAAAAGCACTATTGTGCTTATTAAAAGACAGAACTCATTGAAAAACTATAGGATGCGCGATCGATGCGTTCCTTTTTTCTCGTCTCTTGATTTCTAATCTTTTCTGCCCTTACCTCGTCCCCCTGTGCAGAGTTTCCAACCGGACACTTAGTCTGGTTAACCTCTCTGCCTTTCACCTCTTGCTTCCCTCCTCCTAGTGGCTACAGGTATCACACAATTGGACCGTTGGGTTGGCGTTAAAGGCGCGACAATGACGGCACGACGACAGTCACATGACGAAGCTCAAAGGAAGACAATGGAATGACCATGACGACCATGGAAGAGTACTGGAGCCGTAGTCTACCAGATTGCGGTACCAGGTATGTACTCAGGTACGTGATATATATATATGTATGTATATATATATATATATATATATATATCATCATCAGCCTATATTTATGTCCACTGCAGGACGAAGGCCTCTCCCTGCGATCTCCAATTACCCCTGTCTTGCGCTAGCGTATTCCAACTTGCGCCTGCGAATTTCATAACCTCATCATCCCACCTGACTTTCTGCCGTCCTCGACTGCGCTTCCCTTCTCTTGGTATCCATTCTGTAACCCTAATGGTCCACCGGTTATCCCTCCTACGCATTACATGGCCTGCCCAGCTCCATTTCTTCCGCTTAATGTCAACTAGAATATCGTCTACTCCCGTTTGTTCTCTGATCCACACCGCTCTCTTCCTGTCTCTTAACGTTACTCCTAAGATTTTTCGTTCCATCGCTCTTTGTGCGGTCCTTAACTTGTTCTCGAGCTTCTTTGTTAACCTCCAAGTTTCTGCCCCATATGTTAGCACCGGTACAATGCAATGATTGTACACCTTTCTTTTCAACGACAGTGGTAAGCTCCCAGTCAGGATTTGGCAATGCCTGCCGTATGCACTCCAGCCCAATTTTATTCTTCTGTAAATTTCTTTCTCATGATCAGGGTCCCCTGTGAGTAATTGACCTAGATAAACATATTCCTTTACAGACTCTAGAGGCTGACTGGCGATCCTGAATTCTTGTTCCCTTGCCAGGCTATCGAACATTATCTTTGTCTTCTGCATATTCATCTTCAACCCAATTCTTGCACTTTCTCGATGAAGGTCCTCAATAATTTGTTGTAATTCCTCTCCATTGTTGCTCAATAGGACAATGTCATCTGCAAACCGAAGGTTGCTGAGATATTCGCCGTCGATCCTCACTCCTAATCCTTCCCAGTCTAAGAGCTTGAATACTTCTTCTAAGCATGCAGTGAATAGCATTGGAGAGATTGTGTCTCCTTGCCTGACCCCTTTCTTGATAGGTATCTTTCTACTTTTCTTGTGGAATCCTTGTAGATATTTGCTAAGATATTCACGTATGCCTCCTCTACTCCTTGATTACGCAATGCCCTTATGACTTCTGGTATCTCTACTGAATCGAATGCCTTTTCATAATCTATGAAAGCCATATAGAGAGGTTGATTGTACTCCGCAGATTTCTCGATTACCTGATTGATGGCATGGATATGGTCCATAGTAGAACATCATTTCCTGAAGCCAGCTTGTTCTCTTGGTTGGCTGAAGTCAAGTGTTGCCCTGATTCTATTGGAAATTATCTTGGTGAATATTTTATACAATACTGAAAGCAAGCTAATGGGTCTGTAATTCTTCAATTCTTTAACGTCTCCCTTCTTATGGATAAGTATAATGTTGGCGTTCTTCCAGCTCTCTGGTACACTTGAAGTTGTGAGGCATTGCGCATAAAGGGCCGCAAGCTTTTCAAGCATGATATCTCCTCCATCTTTGATTAAATCTACTGTTATTCCATCTTCTCCAGGCGCTTTTCCCCTGGTCATGTCTTGCAAGGCCCTTCTAACTTCATCGCTAGTTATAGAAGGAGCTTCTGTATCCGGTTCATCTCTATTTCGAATGAAAGTAGCTTGGCTGTTTTGGCTACTGTACAGATCAATATAGAATTCTTCTGCTGCTTTTACTATGTCATCGAAATTGCTGATGATATTGTCATGCTTATCTTTCAGTGCATACATCTTGCCTTGTCCTATGCCTAGTTTTCTTCTTACTGATTTCATGCTGCGTCCAGATTTTACGGCTTTCTCAATTTTTCCCACGTTATAATTTCGAATATCCCTTACTTTCTTCTTGTTGATCAGTTTTGACAGTTCAGCGAATTCTATGTGATCTCTTCAGTTGGACACTTTCATGTTTTCATATTAGGTCCTTTGTTTCTTGGGAGAGCTTCCCTACAGGTTGCTTTGGTGCCTTACCTCCCACTTCAATTGCTGCTTCTGAGATCAGCCTAGTTACGGTTTCATTGATTAGCTCTATGTTATCTTCATCTTCCTGTTCTAAAGCTGCATATTTGTTTGCGAGCACCAGCCTGAATTGGTCTGCTTTCACCCTTACTGCGTCTAGGTTGGCCTGTTTCCTCTTGACTAATTTCACTCTTTCTCTCTTCAAATTGAGAGAAATCGTAGACCTCACTAACCTATGGTCACTGCACTTTACCTTACCTAACACTTCTACATTCTGCACTATGCTTGGATCGGCAGAGAGTATGAAATCTATTTCATTCCTTGTTTCTCCATTAGGGCTTTTCCAGGTCCACTTCCTGTTGGTGCGCTTCCTGAAGCATGTATTAATTATTCGGAGCCTATTCCTTTCCGCAAATTCCACCAACATCTCTCCTCTTGCATTCCTAGAATCGATGCCGTAGTTTCCAATTGCTTGCTCGCCAACCTGCTTTTTGCCCACTTTTGCATTGAACAATATATATATATATAGCGCCTTGGTTGAGGCGAAAGGAAGAGGAGGAGGACGCCGAATCTTTTGGTGTGGAGCGCAGAACAAAATCTGTGCTGTACTCTTTTTCCTCGATTCTGCGTATTGATTGCGCTGCGGCCTCGGTGGCAAGCGAGAACTGTAGTTGTAGTCCTCGACACCAGTAGGAGCGAAAGAAACATGATGAGAGGGAGCCGGGGATTGGCGCAGCATCATAAGGGGCCGAGTGCACGTGTCGGGTGAGTTCTTCCCGTACAATCTCGCGTATTGCAAACGCGAGATCAAAGGACGTGTACTCGTCAACACTTGCAACGGTAGTCACTTTCGGTAACCGACCGAATTTTGGCGTGATACGCCACACCTTCAGGTTCTCGAATGTATGACAATGCCTTATGACGTTAGCTACTGTGCCGAGGGTCTCTTTGCCGATGAGGAAGTGATAGACATCCTCAGCAATTTCTTTTAAGAGGTGGCCGACCTTGTCCTAGCTCCTCTAACATGCGAGGGTTGACGGTCTTTCAGAGCTTCAATATAGCCTTAATATACGTCGTGCACGTCTCGCCTGGTACTTGGGCTCTTTACAGGAGCCTGCTTCCTCTTCGGGACTGAGTCCCCAAAACACTCCGTTATTTCAGACACGAACCGATCCCAGGTTGTGAGGGTGTCTTCATGGTTGTCAAACCACACAACTGATGTGTCTGTTATGAAGAACACGACGTTGGACAGCTGAGTTGCCGCATTCCAACGGCAATAGTTACTCACCCTTCGTAGTGTGTGAACCACTCATCCACGTCCTACGGTACCGAAGGGGCCGCTTTAACCAGGGCAGGGGCTGCAACTGCAGGAACTGGTACAGTCCGGGTTCCGTCTTCACCGCGAGACATGTTGACCACCAGCAGCAACGGCGGCAGTCCAGCAAGGCGGTGGCTTCGGCGTAGATCACGTGGTTGCACAACCGTGTTGCGTGGTTGAGTACATGGCACCGTCCACCACAAAACTGTTATGGATGAGGCGTGTTTATTTACAGATGATGAATGAGAGTCGAGGAAAAACAGTCCAGTCGATAGAAGTTCGAAAAACAGTCGATACAAGTTCTGCTCATCCGGTCAGGCACAAACCTTATCGAGTGCCGTCATCGGAGCGGAAAGTAATTGCCGAACAAGTTCAGGATATGCTACAGAAGGGCGTTATTGAAGAATCGTGCAGCCCTTGGGCAGCACCTGTCATTTTGGTTAAGAAGAAAGGCGGCTCTTGGAGGTTTTGCTCTGATTATAGACGATTAAATGCCCTCACCAAAAAAGATGTATATCCATTACCTCGGATAGACGATGTCAACTGTCTGCAGACGATTGTCTGCATTCGGCTTCCTACTTTTCTTCACTAGATCTATGATCAGGGCATTGGCACCCTATGCACCCTGTTGACAAGGAGAAGACTGCATTACTTACGCCTGATGGACTGTATCAATTTAATGTTATGCCGTTTGAGCTTTGCAATGCCCCCGCTACTTTTGTAAGATTTATGGACTGAATTCTTCGTGGTCTAAAATTGGAGGTATGTTTGTGCTATCTAGATGATGTTGTCATTTTCCGACGTACTTTCGAAGAGCATAACACCCGTTGACACCTCGTTGTAGACTGCGTCGAAAAGGCCGGCTTCTTTTGAATTCCAAGAAGTGCCGGTTTGACGAACGACAAGCATTAGTCCTTGGTCACCTGGTTGACAAAGATGGTGTGAGGCCAGACCCCCGCAAAATAGAAACAGCCAGTGCCATTAAACCACCTGAGTCACTAAAAGAACTGCGCAGCTTCCTAGGTTTATGCTCCTACTTTACTTTCGACAGTTCGTGCCCAGATTCGCGGCATAACTGCGAGTCGGGCTAGTTGGAACAGATTCATTTTGTAAAATTTTTGTGAGCAAACAAATGGGGACGAAGAAAAGGAGACACAAGGAGCGCTCGTCCTTGTGTCTCCTTTTCTTCGTCCCTGTTTGTTTGCGCACAAAAATTCCAGATTCGCGGACATTGTTTATCATTTGACAAGTCTCTTGCGAAAAGACAGGCCATACGAGTGGACACCTGAATGCGACGCGGCATTCTGTCAACTCAAGTTCCTGCTGACTTCAGAACCCATTCTTCGTCACTTCGATCCGTCTGCTCCTACTGAAAAGCACAGTGACGCCAGCGGAATCGGCATTGGAGGAGTGCTTGTTCAGCGCCATAATAATGAAGAGTATGTGGGTGCCTATGCGAGCCGTTCTCTCAGCAAGGCTGAACAAAAGTACACTGTGAGAGAGCAAGAATGCTTTGCGGCTGTCTTTGCTGTTCAGAAGTTTTGTTGCTACATCTACGGGCGTCCATTCACAATTGTGACCGACCACCATTCCTTGTGTTGGCTTGTTACCCTCCGTGACCCCTCCGGTCGTCTAGCACGCTGGGCTTTGCGGCTCCAAGAATTTGACTTCATTGTGTCGTACAAAAGTGGAAGACGTCATGCCGACACTGACTGCCTTTCTCGCCTTCCTCTGTTGACAACAGAGGATAACGCGGACAACCTCGACACCTGCTTTGCTGCTGTCTCTCACGCATTTCCTGACGCCACAGTCTTCTAGCGGGAACAGCACAATTACATACGTTTGGACCCCCTGTTCGCCGATGCCTGCAGTTCCAAGGCCAGTGGTCGCTTTTGCCTTCGTGATGGACGGTTATACAAGACGAATTCTTCAGCAAGTGGCGCGCGATATTTACCGGTTGTTCCCCAAAGCCTGCATTGTGACGTTCTCCGTGTCATGATGATCCGACATCAGGCCATCTTGGATTCATTCGCACCTTACATCGAATACAGGAGCGGTTTTACTGGCCTAAGATGCGACATTCTACTAAACAATACGTGTCGAGCTGCGACAAGTGCCAGCGTCACAAGCGACCTACAAGCGCTCCACAAGGCCTTCTTCATCCTGTAGCGCCGCCTACTACACCTTTCGAGCAAGTTGGTATCGACCTGTTAGGACCATTTCAACGGTCTTCGAGCAACAACCGCTGGGTCATCGTCTGCGTCGATCACCTAACTAGATAAGTGGAAACCGCTGCGATATCTTCCTCCACAGCTACTTGCGTCGCTGCCTTCTTGTTACGCTACGTAATCCTTCGTCACGGTCCGCCTCGCGTACCTCGCGTAATCATCAGCGACCGTGGTCGCCAATTCGTCGCTGACGCCGTGGAAGAATTGCTGAGACTGTGTACCAGGCGCGTAGCCAGGGGGGGGGGGGGGGCTGATGGGGCTTCAGCCCCCCCCCCCCCCCCGAAATTTTTTCGTGCTGGCATGCACCGCCGACTCAAAACTACCACCGACGCTGGCAATCATGCTGGATTTTGTTTACAATGTCCTTTTTACGCACGAAAAGACATTTTGGCACGAACATTGCAAACTCGGGCTGGATTTCGTGACAACGCCCTTGCACCTGGAGTCACGTAACGCAAGGAGCCCCATCCGAGCACAAACTTTCAACGGCTTTTCGATAGCGAGCGGGCGCGCTGCGGCATCTCGCAGCGGCCGCGGAATAAACGAAGCGCATGGATTTCAATTACGAAACTTTATGGGTATAAAGTTCTCATAAACTTTTGACGCGAAAGGTGCGCTGACAATTTCCAAAGGCATGCTTTAAAAGATTTTCAATTCTAGAACTTTATGGGGTTAATGTTCTTATAAACTTGGGCCAACATGCGCGCACTGGAACGCTCGTGTCCAAGCCGTTCCATAAATGGAAGCGCGCGCTCGCAATCTCCCACACACACGAAAATACTAAATATCACCGTGAATGTCAGCTAGCAGCTGATAATTTTCTCCAAACATTTTCAGGAAGCGTGCCCAATGTGATTGATCAGCTGGACCAGGGCAGGCAAAGTAAAATATGAGAAAACAGAAGAAAGCGAACGGGCTATTGTTGAGGATTTTTTTTTTTGCAGGCGACAAAAGAATCGGGAGAGCAGCGAAGGAGGATACCACATCTCGTGGTTCCCAGCCCATATAGATGCCTCAGTTAACCCGCTCGGATGTAATCCTAACGAGCAGGCCCACCGGATAGCGCGCGATTTCACGTACCGCGCTGTCAGGGGTAGCCAGGCTCGGAACGAGGTCAACATCCACAAAGATCCATTATGTACCTTCCACGAAATTGTTTCCCATTATCGTCTCGGCAGGAGGAAATTTCCACCCCCCCACCCCAAATTGAACAAACCTCAGGCTAGCACACTCAGACTTCTGCAAACCCGTTCGTATCCCACTCCCCGGTCCCTTAACAGGATAGACCCTGACCATTCACAGTCGTGCTCCAAATGTGGTCATGACTCATGCTCTTTTGATCACATGCTCTGGTTGTGCCCAGCCCTTAACGCCTCTCCACCCATCACGAAAGAGCAATGGGAGGAATCCCTCAAGAGCAGCAATCTTCAAATCCAACACCAGGCTGTCCAGAGGGCCCACGACATCGCGACGGGACTTGGTCTCCCGGTCCCATCGTGGGCGGAGCCACCGACTTAATCTGGGGGAGCCTTCGGCTCGCCTAGATCTTAGTTCCTCAGGACTGAAATAAAGTTCTTGTCATGTCATGCAGGCGACAAGGTCTGGCTCTCCGTGGCCACAGGGACAGGGGCCCTATGGATTTAAGCAATGCCCCTGCTGAAAATACAGGCATTTTCAGAGTGCTTCTTCGCATGCGAGCTGATTGTGGAGATACATATCTGAAGAACCATTTGGAAAGTTGCCCCAGTATTGCCTCGTATTTAAGCCCAGACGCACAAAACCAAATTACAGAAATTTGTGGTGACATTATCAAAGAAAGCTTAGATTCAAAAGCAGGCTGCTTCTCCATACTTTCTGTCAAAACGACGGACATCGCTGGAATCGAACAGCCTACTGTTTCTGCAAGGTACCTAAACAAATATGCCAACGACATCAAGGGAGTGTTTTAGGTTTTAGCACCGGAATAGATGCCCATCTCTCACTGCGACAGCAGGTTCTATGTAAATGTGTAAATACTGCTGCAGCTTCTAGTCAACCCTTCCAGTGACCACTGCCAGCGCAGAGAGAATATTTTTTAAACAAGAGTTTACTAAAAAACTACTTGCGCTCTACAATGTCTGTAGAACGCATGGTTAGGCTGGCGCTTCTATACACCCACAGAGACGTCGGAATCGTGTCCGAAGTCATTGACCGCTTCGCTCAACTTTCCCGCCGAGAGAAGTTTGTCCTTTACATAGCGAAGCAGCAAAAAACAATGGAAGTAAAAAGCACTGTTCCTTCAGGTCCATAAGTTCTTAATTGTGAAAACGTATGACCGTTCATTAGCTTTTAAAACCGCAGAAATTTTCGCCGTTTATTCTAGCAGTTAGCATCATGATCACAATTATCACGCGAATACAAAAATTACGAGGATACCAATAATTTTGACCGACCTTGCTCATTGAAAGCCCGGCTCACGTGGCGTTCGCCAAAAACACACTCGGATATTGGGTAGTTCAACTTACCGCATCATCTGTGGCCTTCGTTTGTCCTTTTCTTTCCATTTCAGCTACCTGCTTTTATTTCTTTTTTGAAACGAAGGAATACCCTCCTTTAATTTTGGGTGCAGAATAATTGTTGGCGTTGTGCAGGCAGTTAAATTACACATTTTCGTACTGATTTATGCATTATTCCTCCATTATTCTACCCACATGGCACTGTCGCGACCGCTGCATGGCCCAAGTACATACCACGATTTCTGCGATCATAGTTATGTTCTTGCCTAGATCATCTGTCTTTCTGTGCGCAAAGTTTACTATCTTTGACTGAGCAACATGTTTATTTGTCTTATTTGACGCATTATATACACTGACGTTTGCTTAAATACGTAGATTTATTGGAGACTCATACGTATTCTTAAATATCTTATTGCGAGGTTTTGTGTATACGAGCACTCAACTTTTGTTTCCAGCGACTCTTTTTTTTGCCCTTTAGCGAGTTGTATCTTCGCATTTGTATATTCCATTATATCTTCGCATTTCGAATATATATTTTGCAGAACTCCCACTTTTTATTTGTACTCACTGCTGCGAGTATTATCTCGGTGTAATTACAATACACGACGAATTACAGCTGCTCCTGCGCAATCGATTGCAACGAGGGATAGCATCATTGAGGTTTCTTCCTGGCCATTGCATATATAGAAAAATATAAACAAGGTTCTTGATTGACAAAGATTCATCAAAATATTTGTCCTCAACTTATTCATTTCATGGCCTTTACGTTTTTCATATAAGCTGCATGCACTGCTTTGCTGGTTTCGAACTGATATTGACCCTTTTCGCGGCGATCCCGTGGGCGCTGCCATATTTCATAACGTGGTGACGCGTCCATTGCTTGCCTCAACTGCCTCCGTTGCCTCCTTGTTTACAATGGAAGTGTATGACGCCGGCGCGGCTTAGAAAACCTCTGTTTTCGGAGATATCGTAGACGGTGGCTAGGTGGACGACACGGAGCTTTGATCACCTGCAGCTTCAGAGAACATGTAAAAGCGCTTTCGGAGCTGATTAAGCTATGTCCAAACGCCGCAAGCAGTGTATATGGTGCTTCTTCTAAAAGCGGAGCTAAATATGCATTCCAAGCTTTGCGATTATGAATTCAGTCAGGATTAGTGTGTTTTGATCTTTGTTCTTTATTCGGCAAATATTTTGAAGCAGTGGCTTGTCAGTTTCTGACTCAGTGAAGTTCTTTGGTGCGGCCACTATCTGATTATTTTCTGCCTAATCACTCGCGGGTGTGCTCAGTTCCGAATCCGATAGATTTGTTCTTGCTGCGCACAAGGCTTGAAACGTAGCTGTTTTGTACATTGTAATACCTTGTAGCAAAAATATATTACAGCTAGTAACTTGCTTACTCTTGTGAACCATCACGAAACATTCAGCTTCGACCATTGGTGCGCCATAGGTGTAGTCCGTCATTTATTCCGTGTATACAGTGCGCATATATTCAACTGTGCGTCCATTCGCTTATTCTTGATACGTCGACGATAGAGTGGGCGTAAGTTTCCGTGCCAGTTGGGGTAGATGTGTGTTGATATTGTGTACGAAACTTACTATGACAGGAAGCGGTGCTACTCCCTTTGTCATTGTTTAATGAGTGGTACTCACTCTTGCCGACGTTCCGGGGCTTTCTTTGAAGGTTAGCGATACAACGCTGGCGGATGAGCAAATTTCTGTATCCTCGAGGAAAGCCGTACATCACGAAGTGCCGGTAACACGTTCGGACAGTTGCAGCAGCGGTCCGCGAACTTCGCCACACAGATTCATTCTATTCCTTAACATGCCAGTCACTATTTTTGCAGCCAACTACTGCACACGTCTTCAATCCACATTATTCAATCTAGCATGATTGTATCACAGTGTGTTAGCGAAAACTCAGTCGCATTTCCGACAGCTGATCGCACGGTCGCTGAGGAGAGGTATGGCGCGCCGCCGTGAGCGCCATCTCGTTTATCTAAAACAAACTGCTCCGCGAAAAGGGCCAATAGTTCTAAAGTTCATGTGATGTTTTCTTTACTTATTAATTATACAAAAAAAAAAACACGGAAGCATGGATATCAGTTATTTCTGCCACAATTTTTGGGGCATACGAATATATTTTTTATGAAAACATACACATTTTAATGGACAGTGCATAGCGTTCAATAATTCGTTTGCAGCATCTAATATACAATGAAATTGGCAATGCAGTTATTATTCATGCATTTGATCCCATGACAAATTCTATAAGGAGGAGGCCGCGCTGCAACCTGAGCCCCCCACGAACAAAATTTCTGGCTACGCCACTGCTGTGTACTTCGCAGTTCCGCCACTCTACACCATGTCATCTCCAGACGAATGGCCTTGTCGAACGTACCAACCGCACCCTGACCAACATGCTGGCTATGTATGTATGATGAAATCACAGCAACTGGGATGACATCTTACCCTGTACTACCTACGCCTAGAATACAACGAAGCACGAAACTATGGACGTCTCACCTTTCTACCTGCTCTACGCTCGGGCCCCGCGCAGCTGTCTCAATACCATTTTCCCCTTTACACTCCATACAGAGGACTCAGTTGCCGAAACTTTGTGCAGTGCTGAGGAAGCCCGACAAATTGCTCGTCTGCGTACTCTGGCATCACAAGATCGCTCCAAGGAGCGGTATGACCGCCGCCATGACTCAATTTCATTCGAACAAGTTGACTTGCTGTGGTTGTGGACCCCTCAGCGCATACGCGGGTTATGCCAAAAGTTCCTGGCTCAGTATACCGGTCCCATCACAGTCATTGACCGCATTAGCGATTTAGCGTATCTGGACGCCGCCAGTGTAAGGTTACCCGGACGCCGCTCTAGCGCTACTCAACTTGCGCATGTTACGCGCCCCAAGCGATACTACTCTATCACTCAGCCCTTACACCCATGGTGGGCTTCGTCTGCGAAATGGGGAACGTAACGCCTTAGTTGAGGCGAAAGGAAGAGGCGGAGGACGACGAATCTTTGGTGCAAAGCGCAGAACAAAACCGGTGCTGGACTGTTTTTCCGCCACTCTCATTCACCACCTGTAAAGAAACACGCCTCATCCGTAACAATATATATATATATATATATATATATATATATATATATATATATAATGAAGGAAAGAGAGAACGACTTACGTTGGATTTGCACAGTATATTTTGCTAATCGTGTCGGCTGGTGGACCAGCAGAAATGTAATCAAAATAAACTGCGCAAATCCAACGTACGTTGTACTCTCTTTCCTTCATTTTACTACCGGGGCCAGCGCAATTTGACCCTATGTACATATAGGCTCAACATTGCTGAAGGAGGGTAAGTATGCTAATCGCATTATAAAAAAATCTGCCTTAATGCGTAGATTGTGTATCATAGACTTCATGTTATTGCTATCGCCAATATTATTTAATCATGTCTGTTTAACATAAATCCTTAGAGTAGAGAGAGAGAGATAGGTTTATTTGAGGAAAGGCAGAGAGATCGGCCTGAGCGTTTGGTTGCTCTAGGCCCAGTGGCGCACCGACGGGGGGGGGGGGGGGGTTCGGGGGTTGTACCCCCCCCCCCCCTGAGGCCGACTTAACCCCCGCTCTTTTGTTTAACCCCTTTTCTTTCCTTGCGCATTTGAGTACTGCAACTGAGATGTAGACGCACAATCGTCTGCACACTCACAAAAAGCACATTTTTTGACAATTTCCCGTGAAGAAATTGAAATTAGTGCTATTTAGATGGTATTGGCAAACTGTCAACCCCCCCCTCACCCCCCCCCCCCCCCCCTGGCAGAGACCCTGGGTACGCTACTGCTCTGGCCTGCTAGTCTGCACTGGAGAAGAGGGGGGAGAGGGGAAGAGCGATGCATGATGATCATAAAATTATGGAGGTGCGTCTATACATGTCCATTACGTTGAGGTCATACTAGTGTCGTGCGTCGAGTCCAGTGGCTTGAAGGAAGGCTAGAGTCGCGCCGATGACCACAGCTGCGTTGTTGGCATCAGGCCAAGGACTTAGTCCCATCTCGTCAGATATTAGAATTTTAGTAACTCGTTCAATAGTAGGAATAAGGCTCTGCCGTTCTCACGCGTACGCTGGGCATGAGCAAAATATGTGCTCAAGTGTTTCTGGCACTTGGAAATGATCGCAGTTGGGACCAGTGTCACTGCAGCCGATATACTAGCAGCACATTCAAAGCATTTGTCTCCATCTTCTGCTGAAAACGCATTCCCGTCACCGGAAAAAGGAAAACGCTCCTGAAAAGAAGATAACACTACATATGTGATGGCTAATTTTGTGTCAGTTAAAATGGACCATAGCGGAAGTTAAGTCTGGGCAAGAATAAAATCTGAAGCCAAAAGCATTGCGTAAAGCTCTGCTACACGTTTTTAAAAATTCTATTAAGACGATAATGTAGATGGCATAGAGCCCACACATTCGCGACAGAAATGCACACAGCACTCTTCGTCTCAGATCCTGTATATTAAGTGACTGCTATAACTTTTACCACCACTGCATGCAATAGTGGCAAAAGCTAAGGTGGTCGTTAGGGGTTAGGAACTCCGGCGAGCATGGCCAGGAATACTGAAAAGACAGGCTGTCCAGGAACTGGAAGAATGAGCTGCTACCTCTTGCGAGTTTGGCTGCTCTGAATTCTCTAAGGAAAATACCAGAGAAGTGCGTATACACCTCCATGGCTCGAAGAGTAGCTACTGATAGTTCGCTTGATTCACCCATTGCCAGAGAACCAGATGTCACAGATGTCACTCCAAGGCGAATCCTCCAACTTCGAGTTAGAGACGACCACACACCGGCTTCTTGGGTGGACGATAAGTTGTTTAACAGTGGCAAGATTCTAGTTTGCTCCAACCAACGTGCGCCCCATATGTTGCTTGCGGTGCCTATCTACAACCGCGATAATTTCGTCCATCAAGATCGCCCAAGAGCAATTAGTTCAGTTAAAATGAAAGGCAGTCGCTATATCTTCATACATGATGCCCCACAATTGCGATGCATTTAGTTGCCGTATACGTGCCCGTGATCACGCTTTTAGCAGGGAACGCACTCGCTGTTTCATGCTATGTTATCTATGCTACGTCATAATGGAGTTAAGAACCCAGTGTAATCGGATTGCACTCTCATTGTCAATGCTACAACGTGTAGACCCGAATCTATTGCTCTCACCTCCACGATTAGAACAAGCGCACTGAAATGCTTAACCTCGATCCCTGCCACCATGTGTCGGCATGGCTAGAGCAAGGGCTGCGACAGGGCAGCTCTCATAACAGGGCAGCTGGCTACAAAGCTATGAAAAGCGAACACAGAAAGCAAGCATGGGACAAGAAAAGGCTGAGCGCTATCACAGGTTCCGTTCCGGCATTTTCTGCAGTCCCCGTCTAAAGATGGCTACAACCTGCAAGCGCTGTAAATTCTTGTTCACACTGCAGCACATTCTCGACGGCTCTGGAGCCTACTATGACGCTTTCATGAATAGTGGACTGACTTCTGCAAGAACATTGGATTAGACAATCTCCGTACATCTCTGTTAGTGCAGCTATGATTGCCACTATATCCTTAGCGAGCATTTGTATTTTTCGGATAAGTTTTCAGAAAAAACAGTTACCTTGCAGTTCCGTCACTTACCTACCTGCTTGCCTGCCTTCCAAAACCAGTCATGAAAACGTGACAACCATAAATTTACTGTGATTGCATAAATGACTGCATACCGCAAGAACAACAAACTACCGAAGTCGCGGAAAGCATAGCACCCACACTGCGGCCGTGTTGTATGCGTGTGATACTAAAGCTTGCACGTAACAAACACGGCCTTTAGAATACCGCTCACAGCCCGTAGCAGCTTATAGTGAGGCTGTGAGCGCGGCAAATGACTGCTGTGGAGCGCCAACCGCAGTTATCACTTCCTAGCCCCCGTCTTCCCTGCGTGGTCCCAGTAACAATGGCCCTACCAAAATTAAAACGTAAGGAAATCGTGCTATACAGGCCGTCGGTGCACTGGGCGCCTGTTCGCCATTGTGATAGTCTTCCTACGCCAGGCACGAAATCGTGCATAAAGCGCGCACTCCTCCTCTTTTGACCAATCCGGCTCAGCGTGCGTTTCGCCAGTCCGCGCGGCGGTCAGCTAGCGGAGCAGTGATGCCGCGAGCCGCATGGACGTAGAGCTCCGGAAACAAAAGCGTGAGGCGCAACAAAAACCGTGGGAAGGCAATGAAGAGGCACCGGCTATACTTGGGCACGCGTACGACGCCCGTCCGCCACGGTGCACGTGTCAGCACCGCAGAGCGCAACGAACGATGTGCCGCTTCATGGTGAGTGTGTGGTTACTCGAGAAGGAAAAGGCAAACAACACCGCGTGCACTACTCCCCTTTCCTGTCAGTTCGTCTTCTTGCATGGCGACTTTGTTGCACTTTGTGAAAGTTGGAGAGCTGAACGTCGCCGGAAATCAGGAAGAGACAAAGCGCATAGCTAAAAAAGAGGCGCAACTAATTGGTCAACTCAATGGGACGAGTTTTGGCAGACTGCATGACCCTATACTCTCGGCAAGCCTTGTACGGCCTTCCCGTTAGATATTTGCGGGACAGATTGTGAGCCTACATGAAATAAGAAAATAAAAGCATGCGTACTGGCGGTGCTTCTTATACATAAAGCATCAAGCCTATACATCCGAGGAAATTGCCCACCTTCAAACGCATTCCCGAAAAGGACGCGTTATAATTCATTGGGGGTGTCGACAGAAGTGGGGGGGGGGGGGGGGGGTTGTATAGTTAAATTTCAAGAGCTCTCTAGAAAAACAGTATTTTGAGGGTGAAGTAAGAACACATTTCAGACTCATCATTGTAATGTGTAAGTTTCCCACTGCACTGTGACGTTTTCTTTGGTATTCATGTTAGTGTACCTTTCATACCATACGAGCACTTATTGCGGTAGCAATTCTACGTACACACGACGCTCACTTTCACCGTCGCGTTTGTCGCCACCGGGCTGTCACGGTACACGGAGGGTGGGTTGCGCACGAACGCGTACGAAGGGCGCATGAAATGCGTGCATGCAGAGGGTTAGAAGCTCTACAAAGACACCAGCGGCACACATTGCGTTTAGCTGCACAAGCGGCCTAG
The DNA here is from genome assembly GCF_013339745.2 of Dermacentor silvarum. Taxonomy (NCBI): domain Eukaryota; kingdom Metazoa; phylum Arthropoda; class Arachnida; order Ixodida; family Ixodidae; genus Dermacentor; species Dermacentor silvarum. The sequence goes on from NC_051155.1 coordinate 33,256,397, forward strand.
TCAAGTAGACGCGCCATCTGGGTTCCGCTGCACACCCGGCGCGGTAGCTTAGTGACTATGGAATTACACTGCTGAGCTCGAGGACGCGGGTACGGTTCCGGAGGCAGCGGCGCCATTTCGATGAGGGCGAAATGCAAGAACGCTCGTTTTCTCCGCTTTAGGTGCATGTTAGCGAACCCGCGATGGTCAAAATTATTCCTGAGTTCTTCACTACGGCGTGTCTCATAATCCAATCGTGGTTTTGGAAGGACCACCCCGGATAGGTGTTGGCCCCGCTGCAGGACGAATTTTTCTTCAACTCCGAGGCTTTCTTGAGAAACCTGCATGGATTTATTTTCTAGCTTCGTGCTACAATGACAATTTTTTATGACGATGATGATGATTATGAATAATGGCATGCCCTTTGAAACGGGGCGGTGACAAACAGCCACCTAGCCTGCTTCATTTAATCAGGTATGCTATACATGTCTTTTATCTAGCATTTCTGTATACATCTCATTAATGTTTTTTTTTCTTCTTCTTCAAAGTCTACCTTGTACCATAACCTATGACAGTACGAGATCTGGTCGTATCAATCTCTTCCCTCCTTTTTTTCCGCGAATACTCAAAACGCCTCTTGCTTATCTCGACTGCTGACCAGTAGGTGCTTCAGTTCTCTTTAAGTCTAAACCCTTCTGGAACGTATCTTTATCTACGGGTCTCACTGGGCGAATATACCTTCACATTTTATTAGGATGTGTTGAGTGGTCTCCGGATCTTTGCTGCTGCTACACATGCCTCATCTAATTCCTAATATTTGCTTCGGTATGCTTTGGTCTTTAGGCAACCGACTCGAACCTCAAATAGCAAGGCACTACCCTTCGTGTTATCGTACACATTTTCCCTTCTAATGTCTTTCTTCTCATACTTGTAAATATCCATGATCCTTTCTGTTTCCATTCGTTGCATCCATTTCACTGTCCCTGTTTCTCTCACTTTCTTTCTGATGACTCCTGGTTGTCTATTGACAGTTTCGATTATGTTGTTGTTGTTGCCTCAAAACATGGCTCGTACCCACGAGGGGGATTGGCCACACTGGATAAAATAAAACATGCACCTAACAACGAACAAAATGGTAAAGGTGAATAATCAAAATTAAGACTTTGGCAACTCCTTAACACAGATTTTAAGATGTCCTATACATATATTAACTAAATAAAAATTAAGAAAAAACTAACTACAAAAATAAACATAAAATAACATGTCCCACGGTCGGTGCCCTAGCAGCGTAACCTTCCGGATGCTTCAATAAATTTGTGAACAGCAGTGATCATAGAACCCTGACTTGTGCCTAATTGACAGGCCCCAAAAGACAAAATGTTTGGCGTTGTAAGTGCCAAACCCAGATTACTGCTTGGAAATAACAGAAACATTCTACGGAGGGAGGAGAAGCGGTGGCAAGAAAGAAAGAAATGGTCAATAGTCTCCGGTTGATTACAAAACGAGCAGAGGTCAGTGATTGATAAACCGAATCTATGAAGATAAAAATTTAGGCGGGGAACTCTGCAGCGGAAAGTTGACAGCGTCACCTCACATTGGCGTGAAAGGCACTTGCTCGTGTTCCACCAAAATTTTAAATGTTGAAAATCGTCTGAAGAAAGTATGGACGAGTCATGGCAACTCAGCAATAAAAGGCGTTTAAATCTAGCTCTTGTTATAAGAGAGAAATAAGGAAGAATATAAATGACCGGACCATTTAGTGATGTCGAAGCGAGCGAGTCAGCTGATTCCTTTAAAAAGATTCCACTATATCCGGGGACCCAGACAAAGCGGACTTCGGATAAATTTTCTGGGTCAAGAGTCGAAAATATACTCAGTAGGTGTGACTGATTATTGGAAGTTAAATGTGTACAGACCGAAAGCGCATCTGTAACAACTATTACCTTAGAATTCTGTGGACCCAATTTTCGGATGGCAAGAATAACTGCCAGAAATTCTGCAAGAAATATTGGAGTGTAATCAGCGAGACGGAGAGCAAAAGACCAGTTGAGTTGATTCGAAAAGATGCCAACACCAGCCTTCTCTAAATTTTGTGATGCGTCCGTAGAAATAACCAAATGCGACGGGAATTGACTAAGATGGTCTTGAAGGAGACCTTCACGTATGCGCGCAGGAAGAAGTTTTGCGTGTTTGGGAAAAATATAATCAAAAGTGAGTTTTATTTTGAATGAATTAGATTTTGGAGAAATCAGGCGCGTTAGGCTAACTTGAAGTTTTGATAACAGCGATTGAACAAAAATAACTTGTGGCTGTCGGTAACGCCGCCATCCTGTTCTGAAAAATGATTCTGGTGAATTGATGAAAACGGGTTGCAAATTGGAAAGGGATGTATCATAAAGCTTCAGGAAAGTCAGGACAGTAAGTGGCTTAAATCTGGAATCAAGCGGAATAATTCCAGACTCCAGATAAAGAACATTATTAGCCACAAAACTTGGCAGCCCGAGGCAGAGACGCAGCGCTTGCCTTTCCAGTAGAATTAAAGGTCTTAGCTTGTATGCTGCACATCCTGAAAAAAGAACACAACCAATTTCTAGAATGGGGTGGACGTAAAGCTTATAAATCATCAGCAACGTAGATCTGCGCATCCCTGTGTTTTTATTGCTGAACCGGCGCGACAATGCCATTGCACGTTCTCCTTATTAGCATTTGCTTCTATTTGCTGCTGCCAGTTTAGCTTACCATCATAAGTTATCCCTAAGTACTTCAAAGTTGGAACTTGCGGAATCGGCTGATTACGATAATGAAGAGAAATAGAGACAGGATTTGACAATGGAAACACCAGTAGCGCGCATTTCTTTACGTTATGCGAAAATGACAGGCCGTCCAGCCAGGACTCGAGTTCAGACAAATAAGATTGCAAAATTTGGTATAACGTATTAATATCCCTTGCTGATGAGAAAAATGCAATGTCATCAGCATAGAGATAGAGTTGTACATCCTGATGGATTGGCACAGAAGATAACAAAATATTGAACAAAAGTGGCGAAAGAACTGATCCCTGTGGTACGCCTCTCGTCTGTTTATACGTATCCGATGTCACCCGATCCTTGAAACAAAAAAATTCTCTATCGAAAAGGAACTCTTGTATCCAGGCTACTAAGTAGTCTGGAACAGAACAGCTAACTAATCGAGAAATTAAAATTTCATGTTCGACACTGTCATATGCTTTTGCAATATCTAAAGTTACCAATGCCATATATCTCCTGATTGTCCTGCGAGTCGAATGCGGCTTTCTAAATCAACGTGAGCGGACCAAATGGAACAATGAGGCCTAAATCCTATTTGTCTCGAGCACAGAATACCACGAGAAGAAGTAAATTCAAGGAGCCGGACATGAATTACTTTTTCTACAATTTTGACTAGATTCGATGTAAGTGCAATTGGCCGAATGTTGTCCAAGATATATCCGAGGTTTTCTTTTTTAAGCAAAAGCACAATTTTTGCGATTTTCCAAGAAGTCGGAATTCATGTATATCGTAGTGAACAGTTAACTATATTCAACAGCTCATCTGGGAAAGAGTTAAACAATAATTTAATCATAGTAATGGTGATACGGTCTGGTCCAGGAGCCGATGGATGTGCAGATAAAATGACATCGGATAATTCTGTCATGGTAACTTCTACAAATTCAGATGTGGAAATTTTGAACCTCCTCGGTCTGGGACACAGCGAAGAAAGCGTGCTTCAAGCCCTTTCGCGATATTATTTAGTGAATCCGCCGCGTCATTGGGGGATAGAACAGCACAAAAATGACCATACGGACTGTTGAACATCTTTTTTGTTGCGTAAGAACCTAAAAAGTGCCGATCTTATTTCTGGTTTTGACAAAGACGTATGTAGTGCATTTTTGTGTTCATCTTTAGCTATCGCCACAGTTCGTTTAAATAGAGCTGCATAGAATTTATAGTCCATCCAATTTTTCGGTGAATGATTATGTTGGAGAATTTTCCACGCTGCTTTTCTTCGCCTATAATCCCGTGTGCAAGCATCGTTCCACCATGATGACTTCGACGGCGAGCTGCAAGACATAACCGTAAACTCAGCAAGCTGAATAGAAGAGTTTAAAAGCGATACGACAGAGTCAGCCCTCCGTTGTTCATCATAAGTACTCAACGCTGATAAGCCTGCATTTATAGTTGATTTATAAGTTGTATAATTAATCAGTCGTCTTTGTCGTATAATAGGAGCCTGACGTGAAAGCATAATTTCAAAAGTGATGGGTAAGTGATCGCTACTTGTTCAATTGTCAAAGGTGTCCCAAGATGAAATAGACATGTTAGCAGAGGAGAAAGTCAGATCTAATGCAGAAGAGAATCGCCCACGTAGAAAGGTAGTTTGTCCTGAATTGTGACATTGAAAATTGTTGTCATGCACCCAATTCCACAACCTCTTTCCACAACCGTCCTTTTTAATTCCCCAAGAAGTATGATGCGAATCAAAATCTCCTGCCAGGAGCGTTGCATTTGAACAGTTTCGGAACAGCGAGTCCAGGTGATCAGTGTTCTTGACTCCGTTCGGGAAGTACGTATTAACCACTGTAAACACAGAGCAACCTGGCAGCAAAAAATCTAATCCTAAAATTTCGCAGTCTGAACACACATGTTCAAAAGTTACAGTTACCTTATGATACATTTTTGATGAAACTAGTAATAGCAGCCCACCGCCCCTACCTGGACGATCTAAACGAAATGTTCGAAAATTATTAATAGTAAATCTTTCATGTGACGAAAGCCATGATTCCTGAAGTAAAATAACATCTGGTATTATTTTGTGTACTAAATAAAGAAGGTCAACGTAACCTGAGGATATAGAGCGGCAATTCCATTGGAGAACTTTTACTGATGCTATGTCGATCCTAGAATGGATGACTCCACGGCAGAACGCAACCCATCCTGCTCGTGGTGATCACTGTTCTTTCCTTTTTTAGGCTTAGATTTAGGAGTATCCGTGGGAGAAAGTGGGGAACCCTTGCGTCTATTGCTGATGGTCCCAAGCCTCATGTGTCCAAATGAGTGGCTAGGTCCCGCAGTTGCTGAGACCGGAGAACAAACTGAGGTATCGGACTCAGCCTCTGCCTGATTTTCAAAGTTCGATTCATTTGAATGGCGCGCGGGAATACTACATAGAGTGGGGTCAGCAGCAGCAGAGTGCGATTGGAGGAAGCTATTAAATTTGGCAGTTAGCATCTCAGTTATTTCTTCGGCAAAAGTGTTAAACAGTCGCTCCATAACTATTGGCATTGCCTTGTCAATGGCTGCGGCTACAGCGGCCGAAACTGTGGCTTCTAGAGATGTTGACTGACGGGAAGCAGCTGCTGCGTAACCAACATCGCGCTCCTTTATTGCTGATATTGCTTCCGCACGGGAACAATGACGTTTCTCCGCGATCTCAAGCACCTGAATCTCATGTCCTCGCGCAGGGCAGTTACTATCTGTAGCACTATGAGATCCATCGCACAAGCAACACCTAGGTGCATCTTCGTCGTAGGCTGATGTAGAGTGAGAGCCGCCGCAATTACAGCATCTCACTGAAGATCTACATGCATTAGCACTGTGGCCAAATCTCCAGCAGTTTCGGCACTGCAATGGCCTAGGTGACAATGTCTCCACGCGGAACAAATACGGCCAAGCCTTCACTTCAGACGGGCGCGTTAAACCGGCGAACGAGACGATGACGCTCTCAGTTGGGACTCGGTTATCACCCACCGACCTATTGCATCTATAAACAGAAACAACACCAGCCGGAGGGAGCATCTTCAAAAGGGCCTCAGGAGTAATATTGGTAGGAACCCCTCAAACAATGCCTTTTACGCATGCGAGATGAGGAGGGACGAAAGCACGAACGGCGATGCTAGTGAATCTCGTGCAGTTAAGCAAATCATTAAGGCACTGAACATTAAGAGACTTACATAGAATGCCTGTCTTGCCAAAACGCCTCACCTCCGAGATGTCAACGAAGTGCTCGGTAATACCGCGCAGCTCCTCCTGGAACCTTTATGATTCGGTTAGCCGAATGGAACGACCATCCGTGGGAACGAGCGCCACGGGCAAGGTACTGACTCCGTTCCGAAGAAAACACTCCAGGGGCACCGACTCAGTGGGACGGCTAGCCGACCAGGGCGAGACCGGCATTCACGGTCCCTGGAAAAGCAAAAAAAAAATCTATAGAAGAAACAAAGCCCTACGAGCAGTTAAAATGTGGCCAATCCCCTTTCGGATACGAGACAAGAGGTAGAACGGTGGCCGGAACCACAGAATCGCGAGAGCACGTCCGACAGCGACCGTAAGCGTGTGGACGCCGGTCACACTCACCAGGGAATGTTGGGCCTTGGAGACATAGAGCTCCAATTTTTAGTTTCGATTATCCTGTACTTGGTTTCCAACTTTCTTTACTCTTTCCTCAATTTTGTGTCCGCGCTTTTCAGGTACAGATACTTGGGAACTTTAGCCGCCCATTTATTTTGATCCATGTTCCTGAGTCTGTCTTCAAAACTAATTTTGCTCTGTGCTCCTCTGACTTCAAGAGAGGCCCAACCCAAGTCACCCTTCACTGCCTCATTCTTGGTTTTACTGCGGGCTCCAAAAGCCAACCGGCCGACCAACCTTTTGTTAACTTCCAACGCCGACAAGATATCCGATTTTAAGCATAGAGTCCCATTTGTGAACATTTGCGCTGGCACCATTGTACAGAGAAGATTCCACAGACCACCTCATACTTATTGTGACCCCACAGTGCTCTGTGTTTTATAATTGCTGCATTCCGCTCCCCTTTATTTTAAGATTACCCGCCGTGGTTACATAGTGGCTATGGTGTTGGGCTGGTAGGTTGCGGGATCGAATCCCGGCCACGGAGGCCCCATTTAGATGCTGGCAAAATGTGAAAACAACCGTGTACTTAGATTTAGGTGCACACTAAAGAACCCCAGGTGGTCCAAATTATTCCTGAGTCCCCCCCACTACGGCGTGCCTCATACTCAGGTCGTGGTTTCAGCACGCAATAGCCTAGAATTTCTTTTTTTTATTTTCAGATTATCTTGGTAGGTGGTGGAGTAAGTCTTGCCTTCTTTATGTATACGCTGAGGTATTTATATTGCTCAAGTATGCGCATGACTTGCTGTTGAATTGACAGCACGTAGTTACGTGTCTCTTCATTAAAGATCATAATTTCCGATTTGTTTGTGTTAAACTTTGTGCTAAATTCCCGATTTCTTTGAGTATTGGGCGCTAGTAGCACTCTTTCATTTACTTTGCTCCACCTCGCGGCCTTCCGTAGAATTGATTTGCTATATTAAAATTTAGGTTCATCATTATTCATAATGAATGAAAACTCATAGGCCAGGCACTTACACCGAATGAACGCTTCAGAGCAATACGACCCGAAATCCTGGATGGCGATGCCATCCAGGATTTCATTGCAGGGTCAGAGAGATTTAGACTACAAAATCAGAGATGAAGGTTCCGTTATAATTTTACAAAATGAATGATTACCTGTTTATTGATTTTTTAATTTTCATTTATTTCTTTATCCTATTAAAATCATGTTTTATAATCTACCTAATAATTATTATAAACGTATACCTATTCCCAAATTTATGTTTGCAGTATTTTATAATTCTGCTTTCTTATTGTTATGTCGAACTACCCCGTTCTTGGCCAATCCCCTAGAGTGGGTATGCGCCACTACCATCTAGGCTCTACATCTACATCTACAAGTGGCTCCGAAGAACACAGAATCTGCAGCTTTGAACGTGTGAGCCTCTTTCGACATCTCTGCAACAGAGACGCCTAACGAGAAGGAAACGGGAACCTCTCCGGGAAAGGCTTCTTTAAAGGCGTCGCCACAAGCTAAGTCACAAACGGCGGGACTACCGCCCCCTGACTCGGCTGCAGTAGCAGCCGTGAGTCTTGCTTCACTTTCCGCCGCGAATCCGACAAGCCGACCAACAATCAGCGCCCATGATACCGCCTACACCGCAACAAGAGGTGTCGCTGACAGGGCACAGGGCTTCCGTCTAGACGGCCATGACGACCACGAACTCGACCACGCACGCGACTCCTGCCACTGTGGAGTACGACAGAACCGGGGGAGGGGGGGGGCTGTAACGTAAAGCGGTTAAAAACTCTCCATTCCTATTCTGCAATGAGCCCTCAATGATTGTTCAAACACTTTTCGGGCCACCCTCACTTCTCCTGTCTGTCCCACGACGTCTCAAAAACCGCGAAAACGCCCCACCTGATATGTTATGTGCACTGATTACACATGATTAGACCGAACGAATGAGAAATAATTATTTTTGCTTTGTCGCCTTGTTTGCCGTTAGCCCTCTGCTATTGTCAAACGTTTCGTGCTGCGCCTACTTCGCCTGTATCTCAGGCGTCGTCATAAAACCACAAAAATGTCCCCGCGTCAAAGTCACGTGTACGCGTTAAGAACGAATTAGCATGCCGAACAAAACGGATTTTTTGTTTTCTCAATAGCCGGAGACTGCCCCGTTCCGAAAGGAATAGAAGGCTAACCGCCGATCGTTCTGGCACTGGCTACTCGGGGCGGCCGGGGAGCATGGATTTATTTACGTGTAATAAATATTTTTTGCGTGCCAGTATAACGCTATCGAGTGCTTTTGGCACGCATACGACATCACTCTACAAGCTCTTCTTTGCTGAGGATCCGTTTTAGCGGTAATTTGAACCTTCCGTTGCACACCGCCGCGATTTTGGACCAGCCACCACCCGCCGCGGAGAAGCGGACCAATCACATACGCTGCACAATCTACTTTCGCTGCGCTGGCAGCTCCCATCGAAATCCTTTCTATTTGAGCGTGCTGTGCACCTCTTGACAGCCAATTCGATAAGAACAGCTGCTCAACGTATTCAATTCGCCTTGAAAGCAAGATAAGTGACTTCCTATAAACTAAGAGCGCGTTTGATTAGGCTTTTTACACAACCCTCCGGGTTACCGCCCGGTGCTTGCGTCGGCGCTTATGTAAATTTTACGTTAGGAGATGGGAATGCAAACTGATTGGAATAGTTTTACGTTATATGTCCTCTGTGTGCACAACATGACCATATTCTTGATTTTCTTGCTCATATCCACCTTAGTACTAATCATCTACTTTATCCGCACGAGCAAGGACAGCTTAAACTGCTCGCAAGTTCAACTACAGGGAGCACGTTCACACCGCGTGCGGAACTTCAGACGACTCCCTCGCGCGAATCTCTGTAGACGACCTGAAGACACTAAGCAATTTGCAAACTGGTGGCTTGGATAACAAAGGGACCTGAACACAGCCTAGTGGTAATGGAAGCGACGGCACTGAGTAGTACAAGTGGGGGTGATCAACGTGAAGCCTGAACAGGAGGCGCTGTACTTCGATCACAGATTACAGCACAGTCATCCCACATGTGCACTTTTGTGAGATGTTGCGTAGAAAGGCGCAAGTGATAAACGCGTTCTCTTTATCTTCCAGAACTTAATTGACGTTTTGGGACACGATGCGTGCCCGACCAACCATACCTTGTTATCCTCTTTCCTTCAGCAAATACTGTTACAGAACGCACAGCACAACCATATGTATCTGCAGAAAAGAGGTGTGAGGACTTTGGCATGGTAGTCTCAAAATTCACAAACAAAACCACGTTTTATATTGGCCTCCAGGGCCACCACTGGAGAGACTAGCGCTGATATCGCGACGGACGTGGTAAGTGACATCACTTGACTCGCGTTTGGGCCTTCGCGCATTTGTCGCAGGCAACGCAGCTGGCTCGCTGGGAGTTTGAAGCCTTGATTGTAGAGTCTTAGATAGCATGTTTCATTCCCAAGGCAACAATTCATTTGCCCTCTGTTACAGCATGGTTCACTACTCATTGCTGCAGTGCCTGGCGTAATCGACCGAGCCCCGTGCCAGTTTTCACGTGTGCCCAAAACGAAGCGGCAGCGAGTCACTGAAAACGAAATACGGTGATTGTAAGAGTCGAACAAGCCATGCAGACAGGGCATATAGCGTGTTGGCTTGATATGACATGAGCCAAATATCCTGCACTGAGATGCATGCGACTTGCATGCGGGCACATGGCGGAAGTGCGGATTGAGGAAACAGAACAAAAAACGGCAAAGATTGCACTAGGCCGCGCAAAGCTCGAGACACAGCGAAGCTGCCCGGTCGATTGCGTCATAAGCTAAGAGATACCGGGAATAACGAAGCCCAACTCAGGCATAGCCAAGTTCGAACCTAGCTGCCACCAAGTTCAACCAAGATACAAACAAGTTCAACCTCGACATAGCCAAGTTCAACCTAGCTACTACCAGGAGACGCAATCGATGGGCCAGCTTCGCTGTGTCTCGAGCTTTGCGCGGCCTAGTGCAAGCTCCCTTTCGTTGGCTGCGCATTCAGGATCTGCTCGTCGCTGCCGTTGTCGTTCTCGTACAGCGGCAAGCCTCGCTTCACGATGGGCTGATTCTTATTTGGGAGTACGTACTTTCTTTCGGCGTCCCATGGCTGCATCTGATTGAGCGTCGCCGCGCAACGGCTTACATAGCCGTTGCCCGCTGTCGGCTAATCGGCACCTGCGGCTCGACAGAACTCGGCTACTGCAAGGATGAAAGCGTGACGTCACACAAACTGCGGCGCGGCGGTAGCGCGCTGGAACTCGGTTGCGCGAGGTGTCTGCGTCGCTGGGTGTGGCTTAGCGGTAGTAGCTGTGTGGTTGTCGCTACTCTGCATGCGCGGCTTGGCATGACGTCACGAGGTTATGCCAGGTGTTCTAACAGCTGCGGCGTCGCTGGTTGCCATGGCTACGGCATGGTTGGCTTTTCGTGAAACGCGCACTTTTTACGGCTGGCCCAAACAGCTTCGCTGTTAAAACGGTTAATGTTTCATGCACTATATTAGACAGGTTATAAATAATCCTCCCGTGATAATTCTGTCCGCTATCTCCGCAACGATTGCTTTGAACAGGAGTGTTATTGCGGCAAAAAATGCACATAGCTACTTTTATGAAAGATCATGTGAACCGAATAACCAATATGAAAGCATGAGGTTGCTCGCTCGCTAAAAACCTTTCTTGTTCTATTCAGCAGACTTAGATATACGCGCTAGGTGGTTTTGCAGCCGAGATGCTACACATACCACGCTTAAAACTTGCGAACTCGCAAATAAACGTAGTTGAACCATGGCTGAGTCAGCTGGTATACCCCCCAAGAAAACGGGAATTGCGTCACGAGCGCTAGTTTTTCCCCTGGTGCCTTGTAGACCATGCTTGTGATTAAAAAATAATAAGGAATACTGCTGTCTTGGGGCGCTATAACGTAAATGATTCCAAACTGTTTTGATTCCAATTTCTGCAATCAGCCTCCACCATTGGTCAAAACATTTTCGGGCCACTCCCAACTTCGCCTGTCTCTCACGCGACGTCACGAAAACCGCGATAGCTCCCCATCTGATATAACGTGTACGCACTGATTATGCATAATTAAACCACACAAAAGAAAAATAATCATTCCTGATTCGACGCCTTTTCACCATTAGCCCTCTGCTACTGGCCCAATGTTTTCTGGCTACGCCCACTTCGCCTGCCTGTCACGCGACGTCACAAAACCGCGAAAACCCACCACGTCAAAGTGACGTGAACGCGAAAAAAATGCATTAATATGCCGAACAAAACTGACAACTTTTCTGACTATCCACAGACTGCCCCGTTCCGAAAGGAATAGAAGATGGCTGCCCGCCGATCGCTCAGGCCCTCGCTACTCGCTCCTGCCGGTGAGCATGTATTTATTTGCGCGTGATAAACCTTTTTGCGTGGCACTAAACGTTTTAGAGCCCTTTCCGTATGCATACGACATCGCTCTGCAGACTCTTCCTCGCTGAAGATCCGTTTTAGCGGCATTCTTATCCTTCCGTTGCACGCCGCCGCGATTTTCGACCAGCCGCCGCAAGCTAAGTAAGGCGAAACGCACCAATCGGAGAAGCCGGCATCACCCTCTTCATGCAGTTATCTATTTTCACTCTGCTGGCTCGGCCCCATCGAAACCCTCTCCCCTAGAGCGTGCTCCTCGCCTCTTGTCAGCCAATTAGATAAGAAAAAACGCCGAGTGTAGACAATGTTATTGGTTTTGAAAACGAACAAAAGTGACCTCCTATAAACGCGGAGAGTGTTTGATTGGGTTTTCAGACAACGCTGCAGGTCACCGCCCGATGCTTGGTCGGTGGTTACGTAAATTGGACGTCAGGAGTTTGGAATCAAAACAGTTTGAAATAATTTTACGTTACAGCGCCCTTGGTTATGGTTTTGTTGATGCGCGAGGGGAAATGCCATCCCGCTTTTCGCCTGCTATGCGTTCGAGGAGTCCGCAAGTTTATCGGCAAACACAAAAGGAAACGAGCACGAGTTGTGTTTGCTGTTGCTGTTTTGTTTCAGGGTCCGACCCACATGGAGAAAACTTTCCGGACGAACTTTCGGCGGCGACACGGCGACGTGCCTTCGTCGTGCGGCACACACATGCAACGAAACACAGGCGGCCGCCGCCGTGATTCCAGTGTTGCTAGAAGCACGGTGGTTTATTAGACAGTAAAATGAAAACGAAAAGAGTTTTGTTTTTACAGCAAATCATGTATTATTTTGTTGAATTTCCCGCGTTCTTCCTACAAGAAAGAAGAGGACGAGCATCGGGCCAGCGAGCGCGTGAGTGCGTTCGAAGGGACTAGCTGCATCGATTGGAGGTGGACGAGCAAGACCTTATCAGGTGGGCGCCGAAGAAGAAGCTTGTCCGCCTCAGCCGTCCGTCAAGATTCCACGCGGGTTTTTGGTCAAGTAGCTGGCGGTTTTTCTATTGATCTTTGCTTTTTTAGCTAATTGTTTTTGACGCTTCTTTATAGTAGCTGTTAACACATTAGAGTAATTTCGCGCTCATCTGCAATGTCCCTCTCATCGCCAGGCCAGGAGGCATACTCCTGGTCGGCTTCCATTCCTCCCCCTGATTAGCCTGTGGAGCTTTTCTTACGCAGTGGGACCATCAGCGTACCTGTGGCTTTAGTCCCGAGTGATGGCGGAATGATTCGCATGAAGAATCCCAAGGCGATTCAATCTGAACTGCGTATGGCCTCGGCCAATTTTCAACAGATCTACATTGCTCTATTCACGTGTGCAGCTTCAAGAGCAATTCACTTGGAACTTGTGTCCAGTATGACATCTGAAGCATTCTTGATGTCCTCGCGACGATTTTGTGCCCGACGAGGCCTTCCCCAGGTCATCTATTCTGACAATGCGACGGCCGTGAAGAAAACGTCAAGGGATCTACAAAAGATTTTCAGAATGCCGTTAGAAGATGATGTCGCTGGACACCTGAGCAGTAAAGGCATCAAGTGGAAGTTTACTGTGCCAAACGCTCCGTGGTGGGGTGGATGTTGGGAGCGGATCGTAAGAACTGTATACAGACACCGCTTCGCAAGATTCTTCAAAGAGCCTGCCTCAACTCCGAAGAACTTATCACAGTACTCGCAGAAGTTGAAGCTGTCGTCAATTCTAGGCCACTTACTTTCATTGAGTCGGAAGACGGCGAGCTGTGCGCTCTGACTCCTGCCGATCTGTTAATTGGCCGTAGGTTCACGACGATACCACAAGGCATCATCGAGAACACGGAGATCTCCACGCATACGGAGGCCTTCCGGAGACTTCATAAAGAAGGCGCCTGACCGAAAACTTTTGGAAACGATGGACCAAAGAGTACTTGCTCCAACTTAAATCTGCACACTTTTGCGACACATGGAGCACGAACAATGTTAAAGAAGGCGACGTTGTACTTGTATATGCGGAAAACCTTCCACGCTAAATGTGGAAACTCACAAGGGTGATTGAAGTCTACGCAGGAGAAGATGGAGACGTTCGCTCTTGCAAGATAAAGCGACAAGACGGCCTCGTGACAAGGGCCATCCAAAGACTGTTTCCGCTTGAACTACAGGCATGACCGCACTTCGCGGCCGGGAATGTGTTGAATTTCCCGCGTTCTTGCTACAAGAAAGAAGAGGACGAGCATCGGGCCAGGGAGCGCGTAAGCGCATTCGAAGGAACTAGCTGCCATCTTGGAAGTTCTGGGCTGAGGAGGACGCTAATAAACGCCTGTCTGAGTCTTGAGTTTTTGTCGGCTGTTCCGTGTGCCACGTACTCCAATAATTTAATGGTGACATAGACAATAATATATTGTTTAGGTTTCATGTTAATTTGACAATTTTAACTCTTTTAAATCAGTTCCTAGACTGTAGAAAGCGGCGAAATCGGGAAGTCGAATGCCGTCGAGCCCTGATTGCTCCGCATTGCCCGCCTGCGTTCGCCGCTTCCGGCGGGCGGCTGGCCGCCGGGTGACAATATCAAGCCCGGCTTTATCGGCGGCGAACAGCTACGCCTGCCTCCGGGCAGACGCAGCCGGGCGGCCGGTCGTCACTTTTTCACCGCAAGATCGCTCCATGAGGATGGCCTTGACAGCTGTCATTTTGAGCCTCTTTCTTCTGGTAGTGACTTTGCGTGCATGTTTATTCACGTATTAGGTGCCAGAAGCGCAACCGTGCTTCTTCAAAAGATTTACACTATTCCGTTGAAGATACAAGATCCCGCAGGCATGTGGTTCCCTTCAAATATTTAATAGCAAATTTTACGCAGCAAGAGATACAATGCACAAAACAACATTACAGACCGGAGTATTTCGTACGCATACATTACAAAATGTACATTCTATAGGCACATCAGTACATAACAAAGCTTCTTACAATTCCTGAATAGAAAAATTCTTTTTATTTTGCTTTGCATGTTACTATCCTGCAAAAGCAAATAGTTCGTCACCACAGTTCATTGTGATTACTTATTAAACTTTTCAATAAGCACGTCCGGTTGAAAGGTTGAAGAGGGCACATTTAGCATACGCAGACACAGACGACACAGATTCAGGGGAGGGGGAGTTGACTGCGCTGGAGCGGTGGTCTGGAAAACATGTAGCTAATAAGTTATATGCTTACGCACAAAACAATGTCTGAAACAAATTTCGGATCTGTTTACTAAAACAGTGATTTCAATTCATGCAGGTTAACTCATTTTGTTGTGGGACTTGTGCTAAAATATTGCAAAAAGTTTCACCAGCCAAATTCTTAATTTATTTGCCACTATAATGAAGTAACCAGTACCCATAGTAGCCAAGCTATTTTCATTCGAGGTAGTGATCAACAGGATACAAAGGCTATTTCTATACCTAGCGATGAAATTAGAAGGACCGTGCAAGACATAACCAGGAGAAAAGCTGCTGGAGAAGATGGAATAACAGTCGATTTAATCAAAGATGGAGGAGATATCATGCTTGAAAAGCTTGCGGCCCTTTATACACCATGCCTCACGACTTCAAGTGTATCAGATAGCTGGAAGAACACCAACATTATACTAATCCATAAGAAGGGAGAGGTTCGAGAACTGAAAAAAAACTATAGGCCCATTAGCTTGCGTTCAGTACTGTATAACACATTCACCAAGATAATTTTCAATAGAATCAGGGCAACACTTGACTTCAGTCAACCAAGAGAACAGGCTGGCTTCAGGAAGGGATATTCTACGATGGACCATATCCATGTGATCAATCAAGCAATCGAGAAAACTGCGGAGTACATTCAGGCTCCCTATACGGTTTTCATAGATTATGAAAAGGCATTTCATTCAGTAGAGATACCAGCAGTCATCGAGGCATTAGCGTAATCGAGAAGTACAGGAGGCACACGTGAATATCTTGGCCGAATATCTACAAAGATCCCACAGCTACCTTGGTTCTCCAGAAAAACAGTAGAAAGTTACCTATAAAGAAAGGGGTCAGGCAAGGAGACACAATCTCTCCAATGCTATTCACTGGGTGCTTAAAGAAGTATTCAAGCTCTTAGACCGGGAAGGCTTACAACTGAGGATCAACGGCGAATATCTCAGCAACTTCCGGTTTGCACAACACATTGTCCTATTAAGCCACAGTGGGGACGAATTACAACAAATGTTTGAGGACCTTAACGGAGAAATTGTAAAAGTGGGATTGAAGATTAATATGCAAAATACAATGTTCAATAGGCTGGCAAGGGAACAAGAATACAGGATGGCCAGTCAACCTCAAGTGTCTGTAAAGGAGTATGTTTATCTAGGTCAATTACTCACAGATGACTCTGATCATGATAAGAAAATTTACAGAAGAATAAAATTGGGTTGGAGTGGATACGTCTGGCATTGCCAAATACTGAGTGGTAGCCTACCACTGTCGTTGAAAAGAAAAGTGTGCAATCATTGCATTCTACCGGTGCTAACATATGGGGCAGAAACTTGGAGGTGAACAAAGCAGCTCGAAAACAAGTTAAGGACCGCACAAAGAGCGATGGAATGAAAAATGTTAGGCCTAACATTAAGAGACAGGAAGAGAGCGGTGTGGATCAGAGAACAAACGGGGATAGCCGATATTCTAGTTGACATTAAGAGACACAAATGGAGCTGGGCAGGCCATGTATAGCGTAGGACGGATACCCGGTGGACCATTAGAGTTACAGAATGGATACCCAGAGAAGGGAAGTGCAGTAGAGGACGTTAGAAAACTAGGTAGGGTGATGAAGTTAGAAAATTTGCATGCGCAAGTTGGAATCAGCGTGTGCAAGACAGGGGCAATGGGAGATCGCAGGGATTTTTGGTAAATTTTCTTATCGCCTTCGTCCTGCAGTGGACATGAATATAGGCTGATGATGATGATGATGAAGTAACAGGTTTAGTAATGTTGCTTTCTCAACATCTGTCTCGAATTGCTGATCAGCTTCAGAGAGCTAAATCATCTTGGTCCATGAATTTATTATTCGGTTGTAAATAAGGCAGTGACAGATTAGTTTGTTCAAACTTTTATTCACTCCCTGTCTTCCTCGTTCTGCCGAATGCCCATTAAAGGAAGACTATCTTCCAGAAGTTGTAAGCCACTAGTCAACTCTCTTTGACCATTTCCTACTCTAGAAGAAATTGTGTCGCACAGGGGAACATAACTAAGCGGGAACACCGGAGTACGTAGCTCGCTGCGCGCCGATAATTACCTTCGTACCGAATGTGCGGCAGCGCGACTTGCCGCGAAAGTAAATTCTCCCGTTCTCAGTAAAATCTGCTCGGCTGCTTAGTAGTTATCAATCGCGAACATCGCAGATGAATATCCGATAAAGAATAATAGACGAGCAGGCTGTTTTCTGACGACACACAAACAATTTCCTTTCGTAACATAAAATGATCCCGGTGCCGTAGCAGACAAAGCGGGAAAAACAGTTCCTGTGGTGCTTTTGACGCGACAGCGTTAAGGGCCCCGTGTCGCAGGTAATCCGGCATCGGCGTCGGTGTCTGCGTCAGTGTCGGCGTGGATGTCGACGTCCGTGGCGGAGAAAATCATCCCAAAACACCCCGACGGCGCAGGCCCTCCGCGTGGTGTGAGGTGTTCGTGAACAAGAATTGAATTTCTCACAGTGACATCCGTCAGGAAAATGGTAATGTACGACCTAAGCACAACTTACAGACATGGGTGCCGTCGGACTGTTATTTGAATGTACGAGAAAACATAATTCTCTTACGAGGAAACTGAAACACAAACCCGTTTTGCCAGCATTTCTACCATACCAACAGCGGCGCGCTCGGGTAGGCTGCTTGTGAAAATCTTATCCAGATGGTGCTTGCATCCTCGGCAGGTCAAATTGGGACTTGGCCTGCCTAGTGCGTTTTGGACACGCGCGCGTCTAGGCAATCGCAAAAAATTATTAAAATAATAAAAAGGTCCTAGGGCTTTCACACTTTAATATAAGACGACTTATATTGGGCCTTGAAAAACGTCTTCCCAGCAATGCGTTTCTGTCTAAAAGTAAACCCGATTTTAAGGGGATCGCTGTAAGCTTGGTCTTTGTAAGCTGGCTTTCCGACGTTCCGTGTTGCAGTTAAGCCTACTCAAAGAAAAATGCGATGGGAAAGGGGCCCACTAACGCTATCACGTTCCACTTTTAAAGGCGAAGCTTAAGCGTCCTCCAAGTTTTTTGCGCCTGCGCAGTGCTCCCTGCATTGGTTCTCGCACCTCGCGAAACTCCAGGCGCTTTGCAATGCTCAACCAAGAATAGGCAAGCACAGTGTCCTCTAACGTAACCCCCTCAACCATGCAGAATGCATTCGAGCATCTTCAGAAAAGGTTAATTATGAGATTTTTATTCCTCCATAAAACACAGAACAGTCGCCGAGATATAACGAATCGAAATTTCCGTCAGCCGGTTAGTTAGCACTCACTCGACTCAAGAGCTGATATTGATAAGTAGCTCCAATGCATTTAGACAAAACAGACAAATCTACCGTGCACGGAAGAACCATCGTTTCGTCTTATAGCTGTTTCTATAAGGTCAGCGGCTATTCTCTCCTTAACGACTGCATAAAAACGTGCTTACCTTTAATTTTCCTGGAAGTGGCAAAAGTGGCCCTGCTGTCCCTCCCCGTCTTCGCCCACCATAAATCCGCGCAGAATGCCTTGTGGCGTTTCTTCTGTTATCCTTATTTATTTGTAAGCCTGGCCGACACAGAAACAAAATCTCCCAGCGCACAGCAGGCGGAAAAGGCTTGCACTTGTGCAGAGCGCCAGGAGCAGACCAATTTGGAATGGCAGCCGAAGCGATAATCGCGATAGCGCCGCCTGTTAGCGAAACAAATGAAGCGACCGGATACAAAAAAGCACGCCAAAAATAAAGCGATATTATCAGGAAACGCATTTTCTTTCTACACACAATTCCGTGATATTACTTTAATATTCGTAGATTCCACATAGAGAGCAAGATATGCAAAGTGCATTTATTTTACCTGCATTTAACCACTAATCTTACACCTCATTATGTACATTTTTGAACTGTATTACGTTCTATGTATTCTGATTTCGCACTTGCGTCACAATTGTGCTCCCTCTCTTTTTGCGGACTTAGGTTTTTTTACTTACTTTTACTGTGTTCCAAGTACTTTCGTCCTTTATATTGTTACAGTTGACTTGATGAACAATTATTGCAACACTGTATTGCATTGTGTTGTACATACCTGTCTTATGTATCTTTTACACTGTACTCATGTATGTGCCCTCCCTGCTATGATCTCGTGTGAGATCAGCAGTATTGTTCAATAAATAAATAAATAAATAAATAAATAAATAAATAAATAAATAAATAAATAAATAAATAAATAAATTTTATGTTGGCCACGAGATACATGGCGACGTTATTTGCTAGATACCGAAACTAGCAGAGCAGTCCACTCAGTGACTGAACCTCTGGAGATGCCTAGCACTTCACAACCGGCATCACGTGATGTCGCTTTTTTGTCACACAGAGATTCCAGAAGAAGGCGCCGCGATATGTCCTTGAGGCCAATATTTCATTATAACGTCTTAACTGTGGCTCCACAGCAGTCAGTCATCATCAGCCTGTATTTATGCCCATTGCAGGACGAGCGCCTCTCCCTGCGATCCCCAATTACCCCTTTCTTGCGCCAGCTGATTCCAACTTGCGCCTGCAAATTTCCTAACTTCATCACCCCACCAAGTTTTCTGCCGTCTTCGACTGCACTTCCCTTCCGTTGGTATCCATTCTGTAACTCTAATGGTCCACCGGTTACCCATACTACGCATTACATGGCCTGCCAAGCTCCATTTCTTCCGTTTAATGTCAACTAGAATATCGGCTATCACCGTTTGTTCTCTGATCCACACATATTTCTTCCTGTCGCTTGCCGTTAGGCCTAGCATTTTTCGTTCCATCGCATTTTGTGCGGTCTTTAACTTGTTCTCGACCTTCTTTGTTAACCTCCAAGTTTCTACCCCATATGTTAGCATCTGTAGAATGCAATGATTGTACACTTTTCTTTTCAACGACAGTGGTAAGCTCCCAGTCAGGATTTGGCAATGCCTGCCGTATGCACTCCAACCCAATTTCATTCTTCTATAAATTTCTTTCTCATGATCAGGGTCTTCTGTGAGGAATTGACCTAGATAAACGTACTCCTTTAGAGACTCTAGAGGCTGACTGGCGATCCTGAATTACTTGTTCCCTTGCCAGGCTATTGAACATTATCTTTGTCTTCTGCATATTCATCTTCAATCCCACTCTCACGCTTTCTCGGTTAAGGTCCTCAATCATTTGCTACAATTCGTCTTCGCGTTATTGCTGAATAGGACGATGTCATCTGCAAACCGAAGGTTGCTGAAGTATTCAACGTTTATCCTCACTCCTAAGCCTTCCCGGTCTAAGAGCTTGAATATTTCTTCTAAGCATGCAGTGAATAGCATTGGATAGATTGTGACTCCTTGCCGGACCCCTTTCTTGATAGGTAACTTACTATGTTTCTGTGGAAAGCCAAGGTTGCTGTGCAATCTTTGTAGATATTTGCCAAGATATTCACGTATGCCTCCTGTAATCCTTGATTACGCAGTCAATAGGCATGATTATTCGTTAGATGCTTATTGGCTGTATACAATGTTGTATATTTAATCTTAACTAAGAAAATGGCTACACTCAGAGCACAAGAATAGTGACGAGCGCAGTCGTCGATCGTCGAAACCTGACCTACGGGTCAAACGCGACGGAAATTTATGCATTTCTCATCATACCTTCCAGCTTAATCGTTGATGCTTGCATACGTTCCGGAATATACACCAAAATTCGCGTCGCGCGCGAGATCTGATGAGAAAAAATTATTTAAGCACAGAATCGGCGTAAAGGGTGTGTACCGATACATGTAGCCGCGCCAAACGTTAAGGGATAACTTTGTAACAGTGGTTATTCAGCGAAAAATGTTCGCAGGAAAACGTCAATGTACGGTTGCCAATCTAACGGCAGCATTTAAAAAATAAAATGTGGTGGAATGCTTAAAAAATCGGCGGTATTCGCTTAAAAATATGAAAAATATGAATATTGGAAACCTGTGATGCCTTTATATGAAACCTACAACGAAAACCTACAAGGCAACATGTACGGCCACCTACCCGAATGGGGAACCTCGAGTTCGGCTGCGTAACGGCTCGATTGGCTACTCTCATCGTTTAGCTTGTTACTCTATGGTTCCACTACGCCAGCGAAAACTGGACGCTCATATAGTATAGCGCATGGCGCAGTATAGGTGGCCGGCGTTTAGTGTGTTTTGGCGCGACCGGCGCCACCAAAGAACATGTCCTGTATCACACGAAAGCAGCTAGACCAGAGTGCGACGTGCGCTAGCTTGGCTCACCGGCAGTGCGCTGGCCTAGAGTTCGGGCTTACTCAGCAAAACCTGCTTAGTTTACGCCTTCGTCAAACAAAATCTCCGAAGAAGGCCAACACCTGCTGCAATTTGGTAATACATTTGGTAATCGGGGTTAGGCTTCTTTGTAAGACATACTGGTAAAGCATTAAGATGTACAATCGGGGCTAGACTTCTTACAAGACATAACGAGCCGCAAAAGGAAATACGCGCATGGTACTAAGGCGACCTCCTCACTAAGGCGCAGCGGCACGCTCTTCTTCCGCAGTGGCATACTTGCGCCCACTTTTCTGCGCGACAACACCTGGCGCGGCAGCAATTACTAAACTTAAAATTCGGCAGACACTTAAGACTGCTTACGTGTGGGTACGGGAAAGCATTATACCATTTGTAGACCTCGTTATAGACTTATGAGGTTGTAGACCTCATTTTATACAATCATGACGTGGCGTGGCGCCACCTCCTCCGCACCATCACGTGGTCCACCCAATGACGCACTCAAAGGTCAGCGAGATGGCTGCGACACGACGTGTGCAATCAGGCACGCATTAAGTGCACCTTTAGTAAGCCATCACCGTGGAGCAGCCGCGGCTTCAGAGAAGCGCGCTCGTCTCGCAACTGCAGGCCTGGCTTCGACTCCCAACCAGACCGAAATGTACCAAATTTTCTTTTCAAAACCACTGATTTACTTTGTTTACAGCAACTTCCCGAGGAATGTGACGTCGATCCGAGCACTTTTTGACGTGTATTCAGTCTTTGCGGCGTCGACCATTTTTTTTTGTCAAGTCGCAGTTTCGCCAAAGTCACCGCCAACAGAAACACCTAACGCTTTCACCTTAAAAAAGTGCTGGCTCACAGAGAGAGAGAGAGAAAAAAGGTAAAGGAAAGACAGGGAGGTTAACCAGACATTATCTCCGGTTGGCTACCCTGTACTGGGGGAGGGGTAAAGGGATTCGACAGGAGAGAGAGAAAAAATAAGTATAAAAAAGGAGGAAAAAGGAAAAAGAAAGTCACACACACACACAAAACAGAACTGTTTCTGTGGGCATAGTCACGCAGTCTGAGAAGGCGTTCTAGTGTTGCACAGTGTCAACGTCCCATCGTACGTCACACAGTGTAGAGTCACACAGTGTAGAGTCATAATTTGTCACAGAGTCCGGTGTCTTTAAATAACGCAACAGTGCCTTCAAGGCGGCTCGCGCTGTTTTTCGTGTAGGCTAGTTTCCAAGGAAGTTGATTTGCGTTATTGGGCGTTTGTCCAGTATATATATCGTGGCTGAGAGAGCTGGTCTCTGCGGGTTAAAACGAGGGCACTCACAAGGAAGGTGTTCGATTGTTTCGTTGCACCGGAAGAGTGTTGTAATCACAGTCGGTCAGATAGGCCGGTGGCTCGCAAGAAGCGCAGAAGCGCCTGCACGGCCTTCTTCTGTGACGTTAAGTCCAGTCTGTGGCGCAGAATTTTAGGGGCGAAGCTCCTTAGGGTGTGGGTCTGTCCCTCCTCTGTAGTATGTAGTAGTAGTAGTCGTCGTCGTCGTAGTAGTAGACAGCCACGTCGACTTTTATGAAAAAAAAATTCCGAAAGTTGTGTCCGTAGCGCGGAATCGAACCAGGGACCCCTCGCTTCCGAACGCGCGGCGCTAGCCACTACGCCACGAAGCGCACATGGACACACGCACCACGATGACAATAAATACCCAACATTAACGAAAGACTGCGCGTTTCTAACGCGTTTGTGCTAGCGCGTTACGGCCCGTGTAAGAAGCTGGTGTAAGACGCTGTGGCCTCTCCGCCTTACCCCCGTATTCATAAACGCTCCTCGACTTGAACTTGACTTGCCACCGCCTTGGGCAGCGCGTTCGAAACGCGTTGAAGGCGGTGGCAAGTCAAGTTCAAGTCGAGGAGCGTTTACGAATACGGGGGTTATACTCTCTCAGCAGTCACGTGATGGCGTCGGCAAACGCGGTGCACGTTCCGGCATGTGTAAACGGCTGCGTAAGACGCTGTGGCCTCTCCCCCTTACTAGAGAGTACTGCACGTTTCTAACGCGTTTGTGCTAGCGTCCCCTTAAGCGGGAGATGGTGCAATTATAATGAAGGGCGCTGTTATAAAATAGGAATGACGTCACATATGGCGCGTGTCATTGGTGGAAGTCAATCGTTCGATTTAGTGCGGCGAGACTGGGCGAATTACACGGAAGATTCACAGTTTACCGATGATTCCCTCCGGAGCTTCACCCACTCATCATCATTCACCCCGTGGATATGGGGTGTTTTCTTCTTCCGACAGAGGCCGGTCGTCCAATTGGTTGAACGCGTTGGTAAGAGAATGTCTTTGCGCACTGTACTGCGGGCAGGCGCACAAAATATGCACAATTGATTCCTCATTGCCGCAGTGGTCACAGGCTGCGCTGTCGGCCATTCCTATGCGGAACGCATAGCCGTTGGTAAACGCAACGCCCAACCAAAACCTGCACAAAAAAGTTGCGTCTCCTCGGCGAAGCCTTGATGGTACTGGAAGGCTTAGGGTTCAGTCCAGAGAGTATAAGCTAGCATGCATGAAGTGCGATTCATTCCATTGTGATCTTGTGCGTTGGCGAGCAAGCACGCAGAGCTTCCGTGCAGCGTCAGTCCTAAAAAGTGGTATGGATCGTTTGTGATCTTCTTTATGAGCTGTGCCGGCAGCTTGATCGGCCCGTTCATTGCCGATAATTCCACAGTGACTTTGAAGCCACTGAAAAGTTATTTCTTGCCCTATCTCAGTCAGATTGTGTATTGCCTCGGCAATCTCAAAGACCAGCTCAAAGCCAAATAAAAAATCAAAGCAATCTCAAAGCCAGCATGGTGAGCTGGCTCACCATGCTCTTTTACGCATGGGATGTGTGGCCACATTTGATATCACGCTACCATAGTGCAACATGGTAAAAGAACAGAGTGGCCACTCGGGCTGGTGCTCGGCCGAGATCGAGTTCCCGCGATTTTGATAGGTGGCTCCGTATGTTTGCCAATGAGGTGGCGGTACTTATAGCTGCGGCGGTGGTCTTGGGTATCAGCGCGACAGGCTGCGAGAGGCGGCACGACGAACTCAGAGCCATCATCGTCGGTGGGCTCGCTACTATGTTAATTGCGCCTGAATATCGTTGTTGTGTTCTTCCAGCGTCTGTTACTGCTGCTTCGTCGCCGTTTCTTGGCAAGACCGCAGGCAGTTCTTTTGCACGTTGTTATATGAATAATATTGTTGCAGGAAGAAAGAAGGCCCACGAGTGTAGAAGGATGTATATTTACAAGCGAAGAAATATGGCGTTCAGGCAACGGCCAGAGACTTCGTCTTCCTCTCGTTCGCGTCACCTTCTTCTTTCCCTTCACCGTAACATCACCCTCCCGGTGGGGTTAGCTCCGTCCCGGTGCAGGTTATGGAGCGTCGCTTAATGGGGAGACATAGGGCTTGAGCCTGGCGACGTGAACAACATCGCTGGTGACGTTGGGAGACACTGAAGGCTGACCGACTGGGGCGATCTCGTATGTCACGTCGGACAGTTGTCGTAAGATCTGGTATGGACCAGAATAACGGGAAAGGAGTTTTTCCGACAAGCCGACTCGACGTGAAGGCGTCCAGAGAAGGACAAGGGAACCAGGTGAAAAATGGTGGTCTCGGTGCCGAAGGTCGTAGCGTCGTTTTTGAGAAGCTTGCGAGACTGTGAGGCGATGACGCGCGACCTCTCGGGCCTGGGCGGCTAAGGCAATAGCATCGCGAGCGTAACCAGTGCTGGGTGATTGTACTGCGGAAGGTAGCAACGTGTCGAAGGGCAAGGTGGGGTCGCGGCCATACAAAAGGTAAAATGGGGAGAATCCGGCAGTATCGTGACGGGACGAGTTGTATGCGAAAGTGATGTACGGTAAAGCGACGTCCCAGTCGCGGTGATCGTCGGAAACGTACAGGGCCAGCATTTCGGTTAGTGTGCGGTTGAGTCGTTCGGTGAGGCCGTTCGTTTGAGGGTGGTATGCGGTAGCGAGCTGGTGTTCTGTAGAACAGGAGCGGAGCAGATCATCGACGACCTTCTTGAGAAAGTAGCGGCCGCGATCCGTGAGTAACTGGCGAGGGGCGCCGTGGTGCAGGATGACGTCGTATAGTAGGAAGTCTGCGACATCTGTAGCGCAGCTGGGTGGCATCGCTCATGTAATGGCATATCTCGTGGCATAATCTGTTGCTACAGCAATTCATTTGTTTCCTTTCATAGAAATAGGAAAGGGGCCAAGGAGGTCGAGGCCCACACGGAAGAAGGGCTCTGTAGGGATAGCAATTGGTTAAAGCAAACCAGCAGGAGGCATAGCAGGCGTCTTGCGGCGCTGACACAGGTCGCAAGAAGTGACATAACGGCGCACAGAGCGATAAATGCCGGGCCAGAAGAAGCGGCGCCGCAGGCGGTCGTAAGTACGAGTGATGCCCAGAAGTCCAGCAGTAGGAGCGTCGTGAAGTTGCTGGAGCACGGCCAGTCGAAGGTGCTTTGGAACGACTAGGAGCAGCTCCGGGCCATCAGGACGAACACTACGACGGTATAAAGTTCCATCGCGCAAGGCGAACATCCGCAGAGACGGGTCATTAGGCGAGGAGCTTAGGCGTTCCATAAGTGTTCGAAGAACAGGATCTTGGCGTTGCTCGTCGTCAATATGGAGAAAGCTGGAGAGAGACAGAATACTGATGTCCGAGTCTGCATCGCTATCGTCCGGTTGATCCACGGGATTGCGGGACAGGCAGTCAGCGTCTTTATGCAGGCGCCCTGACTTATACGTAATAGAAAATGTATATTCTTGTAGACGCAATGCCCAACGTGCAAGTCGTCCAGTTGGGTCATTCAAAGAGGAGAGCCAGCAGAGGGCGTGATGATCGGTTACGACGCAGAAGCTCCGACCGAAAAGGTACGGCCGAAATTTCGCGACCGCCCATACGAGCGCGAGGCATTCCCTCTCAGTGATGGAGTAATTTCGCTCGGGCGTGGAAAGAAGGCGGCTGGCGTAAGCGATGACACGGTCGTGGCCCTGTTGACGTTGAGCGAGGACAGCGCCGATGCCATAACCACTCGCGTCAGTTCGTACTTCAGTAGGTGCAGAAGGGTCAAAGTGTGACAGAATCGGGGAGGTTGTAAGCCGCTCGATCAGGGTAGAGAAGGCTTGCTCCTACAGTGGTCCCCAAGAGAAAGAGGCATCTTTCTTAAGAAGGTCAGTGAGAGGGCGAGAGATGTCGGCAAATTGTTTCACAAATCGCCGGAAATAAGAGGATAAGCCCAGGAAACTACGAACATCGTTTGTTGAACAAGGTATAGGAAAATTGCGCACAGCGTGGACTTTCTGTGGATCAGGTTGGATTCCGGCGGCGTTTACGAGATGGCCGAGCATGGTAATTTCACGGCGACCGAAATGGCACTTGGAGGAGTTTAGCTGAAGGCCAGCCCTGCGAAACACGGAGAGTATGGTCGTGAGGTGCCTCAGGTGGCTCTCAAAGTTCCACGAAAACACAATCACATCGTCGAGGTAACAGAGGCATGTAGACCACTTCAAGCCGCGCAGCAGAGAGTCCATCATGCGCTCGAATGTAGCTGGCGCATTGCATAATCCAAAGGGCATGACTTTAAATTGGTACAGACCGTCCGGTGTGACGAAGGCGGTTTTCTCGCGGTCCATATCGTCGACGCTAATCTGCCAATAGCCGGAGCGGAGGTCAATTGAAAAGTATTGGGATCCGTGAAGGCAGTCAAGAGCGTCGTCAATGCGAGGCAGGGGATAAACATCCTTCTTTGTTATCTTGTTGAGGTGTCGGTAGTCAACGCAGAAGCGCCACGAGTTGTCTTTTTTCTTTACTAAGACAGCCGGTGATGCCCACGGGCTACTGGAAGGTTCAATGATGTCCTTGTCCATCATCTTGTCGACCTCTTTCTGGATTATGGCCCTTTCTGTTGCGGAGACACGATATGGCCGCCTATGAATGGGGCTGGCGTCACCGGTGTTGATGCGATGCGTGACAACAGATGTCTGACCAAGTGGACGGTCGTCCAAATCAAAGATATCCCGATAAGATGACAGGAGGTGACGAAGAGCTGTTGTTTGCTCGGAAGGAAGGTCAGGGGCGATCATCTTACAAATATCGTCCGCAGGCGTCGAGCACGAAGGAATGGGTGACAAAGGTGCGTTGGTACTCAGGAAGGATTCGGAGGCCAAAGAAGAAATCTCAAATTCATCCAAAGGAGTGATAAGTGCGACGGCAATGCCGTGTGGCAGCACATGCGTCGAAAATTCAAAATTGAGGATGGGCACCCGAGCGCAGTTTTCGAGGATCCGGATTAAGGTGCTCGGTAGGGCAATATTTCGTGACAAAACCACGTCAGTAAGCGGAGACACGACGTACTCGCCATCAGGTACGGGAGGACAGGGCGTCAGGAGGACATTGGTAGCCGCCTGTGGAGACAGCCGGGCAAACTCAGCAGAACATAAGCGGGGTGAAGCACAAGTTGTTGCGTCTGCGTCGGCAGGAAGCGGCAGATCCAGCTGTACAACACCTGCGGAGCAGTCAATTTGGGCAGAGTGTTTCGAAAGGAAGTCGAGGCCGAGAATTAGGTCGTGTGGACAGTGCTCGAGGACGATAAATAAAACAACGCTATAATGGCCCGCAATGGTCACACGTGCTGTGCACATTCCTAGAACAGGTGAAGTACTCCCATCGGCGACTCGCACAGTGCACGGTACGGCGGACGTCAGAACCTTTTTGAGCCTTCGGCAGAAAGCAGCGCTCATAACTGAAAGCTGCGCTCCTGTGTCAACGAGAGATGTGACAGGAACACCATCAACTTCAATGTCCAGTAGGTTTCCACGTGTAGGCAGGGTCAACAGAGGATTTGTGGGCCGGGTCGGAGTTGCAGCTTCACCTCCGGGAGCTGCACCGCCTAGTTTGCCGAAGGGAAGCGACCGGTTGCAGATGAGGACGAAGAGCGGTGAACGAGAGGCGAACGGGACCGACGGCCTTGCGGAGACGGGGAGCGGCTGGATCTTGGTGGAGCACTGTCGGCGTTGATGTTCCGAGGCGGCGTGTAGGGCGAGAAAGTGCGATTGTCTGGTACTTGGCGGTAGTGACTCGGAGACGAACACCGAGGAGACGACGACCAGCGATTACGGCAATGAGGGGCGATGTGTCCAATACCGTAACAATTAAAAGAGATGGGTCTGTCATCCGGTGTGCGCCAGTCAGCGGGGTTGCGGCGGAGTGGCGGGAAGCTTTGCGTCTGGGAGCGAGCGGCCGGAGAAATCTGGTAAGTGTTCGTATGGCGGACCGAGCAGAGAGATGGAATGCCCAAACTCGCTATTTCTTCCCGAATGACCGCTTGTATAAGCGAGATAGCGGGCACACTTTCCCGACAGTCGGAACGAATTGGAGCCGGAGCCATGGCCTCAAGCTCACGGCGAACGATACGCGTTAGATCTTCTGATTCTGTCGGCTGAACGAACCGCGGCGGGTCTGCGCACGAAGATGTCGCGGCGGTATTGGGCAGCCTGTCGAAATGTTGAGGGACGCGGCGGCCTTTCGCTTGTTCGAAGCGCCGGCACTCCTTTATAATTGCATCCACAGTGGCACAATCCTTACACATCAGGAGATTGAAGGCGTCGTCTGCAATACCTTTTAGTATGTGACCAATCTTGTCCGCCTCGGTCATGGTGTTATCAGCCTTGCGGCAGAGAGCCAGCACATCCTGTATGTACACGACATAGGATTCTGTGGACGTCTGAGCGCGGCATGCAAGTTCTTTTTTTGCTGCCAACTGACGACCGACAGGTCTGCCAAACAGGTCACGCATTTTTTCTTTGCAGACATCCCAGCTTGTTAGGTCAGCTTCATGCGTATCGTACCATTGCTTCGCAGTTCCTTTCAGATAAAACATGAGGTTTGCTAGCATCATTGTTGGACCCCACCTGTTGTTGTCGCACACTCGTTCGTACATCGCAAGCCAGTCCTCGACGTCGGTGTTGTCCGTGCCACAAAATGTCCCCGGGTCCCGCAGATGAGTGAGGATGACCGTTGGCGTGGACTGCTGAGGCGTTGTCGGTTGTGTCGGTTGATCTGCCATTGTGGCGGCAGGTAGATGACGTCCACTGCGAAGTTCCATGATTGTACCCAGCACCTTCCACCAAAATGTTGCAGGAAGAAAGGAGGCCCACGAGTGTAGAAGGATGTATATTTACAAGCGAAGAAATATGGCGTTCAGGCAACGGCCAGAGACTTCGTCTTCCTCTCGTTCGCGTCACCTTCTTCTTTCCCTTCACCGTAACAATATTATTTCATTGTGTCACTTCTAGGCGCTTGAACCAGTTACGGAGTAGGGGGCCTAGCGGGTTTATAAGTCATAAGAAACTGCAGCCGATTTTTAACGTTTCACTTCACCTTGCATTCTTGCTGCTCTTTTGTCAGGCCGCCACAGTTGCCACCAGGTCGATGGAGTCAATGATGATTTGACTTGGCTGCGCATAGTACACTTATGTTGAAATAGGCAGCGCTAATGAACGTTGCGATAATGAAAGCAAAAAAGAACGAGTGATGTTTGCAAAGTTATGCCGTTATATGTGTGAGTCTGTGGGTGTGGTCGTTGTCGTTCTGCCCTTGTAATGTTCAGCGGACTTCCCCTGTGTTCATGACTGATCGTGTGGCCAAGTAGCTTTCTGGAAGTTAATGATGTGGTTTATATGGATGTCGTCGCCGCTTTTACCAGTTCCTGAGTTTCGCCTGTGCCTGTGATTGATCGTGTTGTCCAATAGCTTTGTGAAAGTAGATCTAATTTGTTTGGATGGGTGGTCAGGCTGCCTTTCGAAGCGTGTACAAGCGCGAGAAACCATAGTTTTGTGTGCAAGCAACGTGGAGATTTGAAATGTAAGCTGGAAAATAAACCAGCATCAACTTAAGTCCGCCTTTTGTGGTTGTGCGAACTCACGCCCGTACGAGCAGCGAAGTGACAAAAATCTGTTACATTATAATGCAGGATTTCTAAAGTCAGCTTAGCCGCAGTTCAGACATGTTATGCGGTAAAGCATACGCAATGCATTGCGGTGAAGTGTACCTATAGTGGACAGGGGCCACTACGTTACTGTGGCAATTTAACCCCTTGTTTCGGCACCATGGCCGTGCGCCTTTAGAAGGCGCGAACAGAGAGGAATCGCGGTCTGAGAGCATGGCACGAACCTTGTCAGTGCATCACTTGAAAAAAAAAACCCATCAAATTGCAGTGGGTGACGCCAAAAGGAAAACCTTGACTTGTGAATGGCCAAAGTAGTTCCAAGCATATTCAATCATATTCCATGCTCCTGCTTATTTATGATTGTTTAAAGTAAATGCACATGCTATGCACCAACGTTTGCCGCATTTCCGATGTACTTTATTGATGTAGCTTGAATTACACCTGGCAAATATACAATTCGTGCCATGTGGTGTTTGTGTTATTTATAAGCTGCCACTTTCATCTGGTTATGTGTACACTGACCGGAAAGGTTGATGCCCCATCCTCCTTATGAAACACGGTAACACCTCAAAAGGTGTACCACCTCTCAAGCCATTGTGATTCTTGCGTTTGTGCACCGCATTTCACAAACATGGGCATCGTTGTGCTACAGAAAGATCATCGTACAGAAAGAGTAGCTAATTCTTACTATTTCGAGATGCATGCACAAGAGTGTGTTAGTCAATCGTCTATGTCTTTGTCTCAGGGTGTATGTGCATACTTGAGTAATACGTAAAGACCCATGTTAGGTGTCTGGATTATTTTGTTTTTAGTTTGATTCGTGTTTTTCCACAATTTATAGGTTTTGGTGTGTGTGTTGCTTTGTATGTGTATAATCCTGCCAGAGTGGTTTTTTCGTCGGTAATAAACATAGAGAAGACAGCTTATTCATTTTTGTACAATCCTCTCTAGATCTGACAGCAAGTGAGCGTGCTTCAAAGGATGTTATTGAGAAGATGCTTAGGATTGCCAAGCTCAAGCCTTTAGATTAACGTAAAATCTTGAGTTTAATTTTAGCGCGATAAAACAATGGTGCTGAGACAGCACATTAAGGCATATTATCTCCAGCAGTAAGCAATACTACAAATGCACTTGTAGCTATAGAGGAATTCCACTAGTGTACGAAACATATCATTTTTTTCATCAGTAGCTAGCAACGCATTTAAGCCTCATGTTAGACGGATACATCACACAGAAAAGAAAGATGATTTAGGTTTCACATAAGTTTGAAGCCTGCATGTTTTGCAGTGGAAGAGCAGAAGAACAATGACGATAGATTGGCTGACGATAGCAACAGCATGAGAGGCTAGGTGGTCCTGTGTAAGCTTTGTCAATTACTTTGAGAAAAAAAAGCCTTAAAGATAGCAGTAGCCTCTTATGCTTCTTTTAACGTTTGAATTGCCCAAGGCTTGCCATATGTATAGACTGCATGAGTATATAAACTGCATGATGGAGGTATTCTTTATAGCCTGAAGGGTAGCATTGTGCTGAAAACTTGGTGGAGAATAATTGGAATGAAAGGTCAGATGATACCTGACATGTCCTCTTACCACCATCGAAGCTCACAAGATGCACAACACTGAACAGACACCATAAAACTTGGCCAGCCATGGCAATTGTAATCATGACTTACTAGCACTGAGCAGTCTGGTCAAATAGAGAAACCTGCAACTTTTATCTGATTAAATGTAGCGTTTGTTCCACTAATTTGAAAGTCGGCGTCATGTATTATTGTGGACACAGATACATATCTGTAAACCTCCTAAACTCATGAGTAATGGAAGAGAGTAATGGAAGAGAGTTACCCAATTAAATACTCTCTTGGTATGAACGCTATGACCGCAAGAGCAGTATCTTGCACAGTTAAATAACAACCATGCTGCAGTATCACTATATCAAGCTGAACCATATTTTACTGATGTGGCCTTCATACAAGGGGGAACCAAAGAATCCAAAATAGTGGGGGTTCAACATAAGCTAGACGGAAATTTAAAAAATCGCCTGTGGCAGGTAGCATAATTCTTATTGCTGGGCTGGGTTATTCGATGAGGCGGACATTATTAGTGCGAGAAATCGAAGCATATATTCAACTAATGAGCAAAAATTCACTAATTAGCTTAGTAAAGTAAATTTAGTAAAGTAAACGTAAAGTTAATTATCTTACGGCACACATAGAAATTTACGAATTATAGCCAGTAACCTTGCGAGACGCATCCACTTGAAATGAATTCACTTGAAATAACCGGGCCGCTATAACCGGTAGGGCCGATAACCGGTGGACCATTAGAGTTACAGAATGGGTGCCAAGAGAAGGGAAGCGCATTCAAGGACGACAGAAAATAAGGTGGGGAGATAAGAGGCCTTCGTCTTCCAGTGGACGTAACAATAGGCTGGTAGTGACTATATATACATATATACGTGAGGATGTGGTTCTATTCTAAAGCTGTCTTTGGCAGGAATAGTAAAGATTGACTTGTGAAGTTGGCACCTGTATCTTGACATGGTGGTTCATTTGCAATGAGATATAAGGAAGTAATAAAAACAACTTATGTTTCAATTTCATCACTCCACCTAGTTTTCTGCTGTCCTCGACTGCGCTTCCCTTCCCTTGGTATCCATTCCGTAATTCCAATGGTCCACCGGTCATCCATCCTATGCATTACATGGCCTGCCCTGCTCTGTTTTTCCCTCTTAATGTCAACTAGAATATCGGCTATACCCGTTTGCTCTGTGGTCCACACCGCTCGCTTCCTGTTTCTTATAGTAAGGCCTAACATTTTCCGTTCCATCGCTCTTTGTGCGGTCCTTAACTTGTTATCGAGCTTCTTTGTTAACCACCAAGTGTCTGCCCCATATGCTAGCACCGGTACAAGGCAATGATTCTACACTTTGCTTCTCAACAACAGTGGTAGGCTACCAGTCAGGGTCCCATGTGAGTAATTGACCTAGATAAACGTACTCCTTTGCAGACTCTAGAGGCTGACTGGCGATCCGGAATTCTTGTTCCCTTGCCGGGCTATTGAACATTATCTTTGTCTTCTGCATATTAATCTTCCACCCCACTCTTACACTTTCTCGGCTAAGGTGGAGTGATGACGTTAGAAAATTCGCAGGCGCAAGTTGGGGGTGTCAGCTAACGCAAGACAGGGGTAATTGGAGATCGCAGGGAGATGCCTTCGTC
This sequence comes from Dermacentor silvarum, assembly GCF_013339745.2. NCBI lineage: Eukaryota > Metazoa > Arthropoda > Arachnida > Ixodida > Ixodidae > Dermacentor > Dermacentor silvarum. The sequence goes on from NC_051155.1 coordinate 33,289,923, forward strand.
CTGCAGTGGACATATATATAGACTGATGATGATTATGCTTCAATTAAAAATTTGTGAAGTAAAGTTCATGGAAAAGAAACAAACCCGTAAGTATTCTTCTTTACACGTCTTGCTGATCTAGGCAAGCTTTCATTGCTGATACGCTTGCAGTATGCGAATAAGTAGCTAGAATCAGATGTGCAGGTTGGTTTTTATTGGTTCAAGTATACAGGAGAATTGTGTTTTAGATGCGAGAGCATCTTATGCTCGGAGCAGTGTCCGTTTTGCGGCATCCGCACCCATACTGCGCGTGCGCACTCTCCCTCATTATTCCTCTCCTACACAGGTGTGCGCTCTCCTGCTCCCCTCTCCCCCTCTCCGCCATAGGTCCGGCGCAGCAAATCATTGCATATAACTCTCTCTCCCTCTCTCTAAGGGTATGCCGGTAGGCGGCGCAAGTGTCGCGGCGCAGTATAAAGCGCGCGTTCGCTGTGCTTCCGTGATTCGCTCTCTCTGTACAACGATGTGCGAAAGGCCATAAACAACGTCAACGTCGGCGCTAGTTGCAGCGGCAGCGCCACCGCCGCGGAGCAGAGGCAGGCTCGATAAGCCGAACGTAAACGTCAGCGTCGGCAAGCAGACCCCGAACTTCGGGCCAGCTAGGTAAGCCGAACGTAAACGTCAATGTCGGCAGGAAACTTCTACGGAAGCAAAAGGGATCGGCACGCCGAAGTGGAACGTCAGCGTTATCAAGCCGACCCCGAAGTCGGGACTCGGAAAGTCGAAGCGCAGCGGCAGCGTCGAGCGGCAGCTCCCGATCCCGAAGTGACGAGGCAACGCGAGTCTGCGGCCAAAGCAGCAACACGTTCGAGGCCATTACAACGCCCGGGCTTCGACGGTGCTGACGCGCGGTTCAAGCGCGACTTCCTCGATCGGAGCTTCGGGCACAGCTGCAACGTGTGCGACCGGCTTTGGTTCGACAACAACCTATATGCGATGCATTTCCCAAGATCACAATCAACCCACCACCATCAGGAGAACGTGCATAGACCTCGTCTTCGCAAATTTCAAACTCGACCTTCGGCAGCAAGACCCATTGACGCTACACTTCACCGACCACAAAGCCATCGTCTTCAAGATACCGCGCGCACCGACGCTAGGAATCACGTACGATCTCTAAATAAAGACGCAACAACCCCGTACAAACGTCTCCTCTCTTCTCAATACATTCTCTCACTCTAACTTTCATTGGGCTGTGTTGCCAAGTGAAACGAAACGGAAACTCGATGCACACCCCCCGCGATGCTTTCGCATCCCACCATGGTTGCTCATAGGGTGAGATGATGTGATTATTTGTAGGTATATCCCAGAGTGATGAAGCATACTCCATTTTTTATCTTTCAAGCCTTTTATACCGTATAAGTTTAAGGGAAGTGGAAGCACAAGAAAAATTGGTACACAAAAGGCGATGTGTTTAGTTATGAGCATTATTCGTGTAAGCAGCACATGATAGTAGAGTGCACGTTAAATGTAAACAAATGTTACTTGTTGTCTCGCAATCCATGGCTGTCCAATGCCTTTTTACAAAGCATGCGCAAACAAAGCATGCGCCTTTTAACAAAGCATCCGCAAAAACTTCAACTACAAAAACCTCAACCTTTGAATGTTGCATTGGTACGTCGATACAAGAAGTACATCACCAATTCCTATATTCGCTGAAAATTGCATAAAAATAGTATTATGAGAGAGTTTGTTAAACATAAAAATAACGTTAGAAAGGAATGGCAACTTCATAATGACTTCCCCAATCGCTCTTCTAAAAGCAATTTGGTGAAAAAGTAATAATAACAACACAGAGATATTTATGATGAACCTTCAGGTATTGCCAATGCGTTCAGCGATTATTTTCATGAAATAAAGGGAAAACACAACCGCCCGCAACTTACACCCTAACTCGTTTTGAACACTCTTTCTTCCTGCGGCCTGTGTATACTTCAGAGGTATTCTCAGCCATTAATAACCTTAACTACAGTGCTGCAGGTTTAGACAACTATGAATTCGCGCCACTTGAAACTAGTGGCCCACGTTATTTCTAAGCGTCTAATACATGTTATCAATCGCACATTTAAAACAGGCATATTCCATAGATCTTTAAAAAAGAGATGAGTACTCTTGGTTACAAAAAAGGTGAACAATTTATAACTACCGCCCCATATCTGTCCTGTCGTGTTCGAACGACTTCGTGCAGCGCGGCCTAATTATTACTTGTCAAGGTTCAACTTGATGACATCATGTCAATTTGGATTTCCTTCGGGTTCTTTTACTGGTTTAGCCCTGCTTTCTTCAACAGACTGTATTAAGCAAGGCATTGATGCCGGGTATTTTGTGGGTTAGTTTTTTTTATTTCACGGAACTATTCGATACTATTAATCACGACGTGTTATCAAGAAGCATAGGCAATAACTGGTCCAGCGTTAAATATTATACCAAGGTTTTTTGTATGACAGGGAAGAAACTGTCTTGTAAAGTTTATTTTCTTAGACTAAAATAACAAGGTATTTAAATAAATACCTAAATAACAAGACTGGCAGCAGCAGCGGGACAGCTGTGTCTCCTCTTCTATGCTCCGCAGATTGCCTATCGTCTGCCGGCCCCATCAATGTATCAGCCGCTCATGAGCATCCCGTGACTAGCCATGAGCCCACCTGTACGTCACGGCCTACGTCATCGCCATACCACAGCGCCAGCTCTAGATAAACCTGACGCAAGCACTGGGACGCTTCTCTTGGCAGTGGCGGCAGCAGCGGGGCAGCACGGCTTACGCTGTTTCGAAACTTTGGGTAACAGCGCAAACAGACGACCACAAGAAGGGAGACGCGGACACACAGGCGCTGACTAACAACTGGTTTTATTGTGAAGGATAGCACACCTTATATATGCCAGAGTGAAGCAAGGGAAAGGGGAAAACATAACAAGGGTAACATCGTGCCAACAACGCAAGCGCAAAACAGCCAACCAAGCGCAACAAGACGCAAACAATTATTTTTCTTTCTAATCTGAACCCCCGATAGCCGCATCCAGAAGATAAAATTCAGCGTCAAAGAGAGCAAGGGAAGGGGTGCTGAAGCACTTGCTACCGAACTTCCTGATGTGGTAGGCTTCCAAACTGATGCGCGCTGTCTTGTCACTACTCTTTCCTAGAATCTTCTGGGTGCGGCTATCGGGGGTTCAGATTCGACAGAAAAATAATTGTTTGCGTCTTGTTGCGCTTGGTTGGCTGTATTGCGCTTGCGTTGTTGGCACGATGTTCACCCTTGTTATGTTTCCCCTTTCCCTTGCTTCACTCTGGCATATATAAGGTGTGCTATCCTTCACAATAAAACCAGTTGTTAGTCAGCGCCTGTGTGTCCGTGTCTCCCTTCTTGTGGTCGTCTGTTTGCGCTGTTACCCAAAGTTTCGAGATGTACCAACTCGCCCAAAAAGAAGTATTGATGAAGTTCATACGCTGTTTATCCTTTTCTTTGCTTCGCAGGTTAGGCACTATGTCCGAATGAATTATTCACGTTGCTGATTTACTAATGCTGCTACTGCCAAAGTTTTTTTTCTGTGTCTTATTTGTTGTTGCTACAATGTCCCCTGAAGAGCAAAACATGTTGAAAGATTTAAAACAAGAAATTCTAGATATGCGCTCGTTTCTGGAGAGAGAATTTATGAAGGAAAATAGAGAAATTAAGAATAGCCTGGATCATATGAACAAATGTTTTGAGGAAATGTGTACCACTATGAAAGATATTCAGAAAGAAAAAGCTGAAATCAAGGCTGCAGAACGCGTGCCTCACTTCTGAGTGCGCACTACTGAACATTCGTATACTGGGAGCTGGGCTAAGAATTCTGCAACTAGACCAATATTCCAGAAATAAAAACGCCGCATATCCACGGGGTGAATGATGATGAGTGGGCGAAGCTCCGGAGGGAATCATCGGTAAAGCGTGAATCTTCCGTGTAATTCGCCCAGTCTCGCCGCACTAAATCGAACGATTGACTTCCACCAATGACACGCGCCATATGTGACGTCATTCCTATTTTATAACAGCGCCCTTCATTATAATTGCACCATCTCCCGCTTAAGGGGACGCTAGCACAAACGCGTTAGAAACGTGCAGTACTCTCTAGTAAGGGGGAGAGGCCACAGCGTTTTACGCAGCCGTTTACACATGCCGGAACGTGCACCGCGTTTGCCGACGCCATCACATGACTGCTGAGAGAGTATAACCCCCGTATTCATAAACGCTCCTCGACTTGAACTTGACTTACCACCGCCTTCAACGCGTTTCGAACGCGCTGCCCAAGGCGGTGGCAAGTCAAGTTCAAGTCGAGGAGCGTTTATGAATACGGGGGTAAGGCGGAGAGGCCACAGCGTCTTACACCAGCTTCTTACACGGGCCGTAACGAGCTAGCACAAACGCGTTAGAAACGCGCAGTCTTTCGTTAATGTTGGGTATTTATTGTCATCGTGGTGCGTGTGTTCATGTGCGCTTCGTGGCGTAGTGGCTAGCGCCGCGCGTTCGGAAGCGAGGGGTCCCTGGTTCGATTCCGCGCTACGGACACAACTTTCGGAATTTTTTTTTTTCATAAAAGTAGACGTGGCTACCTACTACGACGACGACTACTACTACTACTACTACTACTACATACTACAGAGGAGGGACAGACCCACACCCTAAGGAGCTTCGCCCCTAAAAAGGTGCGGCCTGCCGCGTGCATCGAAAACGGTGTGATCCGCTGCGGCGCCACACGTCGGGGGCTGTTGTCTGGCATCGGCATAGCAAATGCGTCACGAACGCGCTTGGAACGCCGTCGCGCGTGCCAGCCGATGGCGCGTTCCATCGCCGATGACTAGCGCCGTTCGGCCCAGCCAAGCGGCCGACAATGCAACTACGGCTGTCACATTCGCTCCCATTGCAACGCGCCCGATGCGGCAGGCCGCACCTTTTTTTTATCAAGCGGCCGTGCTACAGAGGAGGAACAGACCCACACCCTAAGGAGCTTCGCCCCTAAAAATCTGGAAATCACAGGTGTTCCAACTTCACAGGGCGAAAACCTTTCTACCATTCTGAAAAAAGTCGGAGAAGTTGTAGGTGAGCCTGTTAGCGAAAATGATGTTGAGATCTGTCACAAAGTTCCAACGAGGGATTGCCGGCATTCCAACATTGCGGCATAGTTCCGCAGCCCTTCAAAACGCGACGCAGTCCTTAACAAAACTTGACAGAAGCGACTGCCGGCCCCTGATCTTGACAACACACAGTCTGTTGCTATGTATTGACGTCAGTGAACACCTGTACTCAGAATTGAAAAAACTTTTGGGCATGGCGATCGCACGCAAAAGGGAAAATAATTGGCGTTTCGCGTGGACGTGGGACCGCAAGATTTTTCCTAGGAAAAGTGAATCCTCCCGGTCGTTGCAAATAACGCATGTATCTGACCTAGAAAAAATTTACTAACCAAGGTTTCATGGCTACTAATGACGACGTCATGCCTGGAAGCGCTATGCACGTATCATATCTTGCGCCACATGAAGTTGGCAGCCTGTATGTCAAAAATAAGAACTGCTTATCTTTTATCCACCTTAATGCGCAGTCGGCCTGAAATAAAGAACAGATTATTGCACTCATCGCTACGTTTGGCTTTGCTCCTCACATACTGATGGTGACAGAAACACGGTATTAATGCGAATCAGAAGTTCTTAGATTGCCCCGCTAGGTAACATTTTTTATGAATCGGTCATGTCGAAGAGGAGGTGGCGATATGTTAATGACAAAAGGCACACTCCGTTGCAACATTGTTGCATCTTTTATCCTTGTTACGTTGGATTATGAAGAGCTTACTGTTCAGTGCTATGATGATGTTTTCTGTGTCTTATATCGACCACCAGGAGCGAGCACGCAGAACTTTCTGTCTTTTATACAAAACTGCTTTTGCTGGCAGGCACCCTAAACAATGATTTTTTAGAGGTTTCTACTTCTCGAGAAGAACTTCGCAAGATAATGGAATCAAATGGTCTTGAAAATGTTATAAATAGTACGACTCGTGTTTCAACAGATGCATCGACAATAATTGACGTCTTCATAACCAACATCCACCATTCTAACATTTTATCTGGTGTTGTGAGCGCTCATATAAGTACTCACCTTCGAATATTTCTTTTCGTGACCCAGTGTTCATCTTCAGCACGCAAAATCTATTTCCCACAAATGGTGCGTGATATACAAAGCCTGAACAATTTTCGTGACGCAATATCACTAATATAGATTGGTCAGTAATGATACGTACCACTGATCCAGAAACTGCTTATGAATACTTTCGTGCTAGGTCTAAGGATACCTATGATAAATGCTTCAAATACAAAGAAGTTAAAGTGGCACGTAAACGCATAAACCCATAGATAAATAAAAACTGTATCCATGAAATTCGCGCAAAAACCCTCTTTACAAAACTTTTATTGATACCAGGATTGAAAAAGCTTTGCATGAATTTAAGCTACAAAGCAACAAAACAAATAGTCTTTTGTGCAGAGAGAAGAGACAATATTTGCATAAATTATTTAACAATGACGTAATAAAAACGTCCGATGCTGCCTGGAAGCGCATTAATGGTTTTCTTGGGCGAGGAGATGGGAACACGACTATAAGAGATATCACATTAGGTGATTAAGTTTTATCAAATGAGACACTTGCAAATACATTTAATAACTATTTTACAACCTTAGTAAACAACACGCATGATCTTAATTCTTTGAATTACCTTGGCTGCAGAACTAAACAAACTGCATTTTGGGCGCCTACTACGGAAAATGAGGTATTTACTACTTTTATGTCTATCAAAAACAGCAGATGTTGTGACGTCGATGAATTTGAGATCATGCCAATTAAGCATGTCCTGGACTTGATTATACCTGCATTAGTACACATATTCAACTTAATATTTTCCAGGGGCTCGTTCCCGAACCGACTTCAGGTTGCGAAGGTAATGGTTTTGTACAAAGATGGTGATAAAGGAGTATGTTTATCTGCGTCAATTACTCACAGGGGAGCCTGATAATGAGAAATAAATTTACAGAAGAATAAAATTGGGTTGGAGTGCATACGGCAGGCATTGACAAATCATGAATGGGAGCTTACCACTGTCATTGAAAAGAAAAGTGTACAATCATTGCATTCTACCGGTGCTAACATATGGGGCAAAAACTTGGAGGTTAACAAAGAAGCTCGAGAACAAGTTAAGGACCGCACAAAGAGCGATGGAACGGAAAATGTTAGGCCTAACGTTAGGAGATGGAAGAGAGCGGTGTGGATCAGAGAACAAACGGTGATAGGCCATATTCTAGTTGACATTAAGCGGAAGAAATGGAGCTTGATAGGTCATCTAATGCGTAGGATGGATAACCGGTGGACCATTAGAGTCACAGAATGGACACCAAGAGAAGGGAAGCGCAGTCGAAGACGGCAGAAAACTAGGTGGGGTGATGAAGTTAGGAAATTTGCAGGCGCTAGTTGGAATCATCTAGCGCAAGACAGGGCTAAGTGTAGATCACAGGAAGAGGCCTTCGTCCTGCAGTGGACATGAATAGGCTGATGATGATGGTGATCAAAACGAGTTAAAAACTACCGACCAATCTCGGTGCTGCCCATTTTTTCTAAAGGTATATGAAAACTGGTACGTGCCCGCATGACATCGTTTCTAATGAAACACGACCTGATCACTAGTATGCAGTATGGCTTTGTGAAAGGGCAGTCGACAGAAACTGCCTTACTTACTTAAAAGGAAATTATATTGCAGTTGTTTGAACATCGATTATGTACTCTGGGTGTCTTTGTTGATTATTCGAAGGCGTTCGATTGTATAAATCATGCTACACTACTTCACAAACTATAGAACATTATGGTTCTGGTGGCGTATTTCTTGAACTAATACAATCGTATCTTCGACATCGTGCGCAACAAGTGATCCTAGATAGAGATGTGTCGAATTTAAAGCCTGTTCACGCGGGAGTGCCACAAGGAAGTATTCTGGGGCCCCTGCTTTGTTGTTTATAATAATGACTTAGTTACTATTGATAATAATGTAAAATTTATTATGTAGGCGGACGACACAACTATTCTGGTTACCGAACGGAGTTCCACAGAGACTATCGGTATCGCAAATGAGGCACTAACAAAAGTGTCCTCGTGGTCTACCGTAACTTCACTTGATATAAATACTAAAAAAACAGCTGTTCTGTTCCGACCGAGAAATTTTAATGTCGCTACAGACATAATATTACAACTTGAGAATTATATTATTCCGGTTGTGCCTACTGTTAAATGTCTTGGAGTTGTCTTCGAACAACATATATGTCGTGAAACTTGCATGTGGATTTAGTCGCTGCTAAAATAATCCGTGTGAGGGGAATTTTGTGCAGGATAAGATATTTTCTCCCTAACAGCATCAAGCTTCTCTCATACAGGACCTTGCTTCTCAGTCAAATTAACTATTGCCATCTTGTTTGGGGTACTACGACACTGTGTGACATCACCACATTATACAGAATACAAAAAAGGCCATCCGTAGTATTCTGTGTGGTCCCCACGACATGCATAGGCGCCCACTTTTCTAAAAGCTGAATTTACTTTCTATGCCTAACATTTATGAGCAAACACTAATTCAGCGGTATCAAACTGTTATTAACAGAATAACACGTTAAATACTCTCTAGAACTTAAAACGCAGAAATAGGAAGCTAAAAACGTGCAGTTGCGAACTCTGGTAGATGCCACGGGCAAGCACTAATTACACCTACCAAATGTTGAGCTTTACATTACCGTCTTGTCTAAACAAAATCTACACTATCTAATTTTTATTATTGTCTTTTCTTTGTTTCCGCAAAAAGGAACAAATTGTGTTTTTTTGTTACAGTGAATTTGCCGAATTGTGCATTGCAGTAAGTAACGTGTGACAGATTTGTCGATTTCACTCATATATGTATAATGTGCATAAGTAATTAGCGTTAATTCTTTTTTTGTCTGGGTTTCAATTGTACGTTAGTTTTATATGTGCTATATATACATTCTGTTTCACTTGAATTCATTTTACACACACACACACACACACATATATATATATATATATATATATATATATATATATATATATATACATTATGTCTGTCACTCATCTTTTGGGCCTTAGGTGATTCTAACTGAATATGTAACACCTCACCTTATGCTCTGTCACTGCCTGGTAAAAAGGGCTGTGGACCATGTGAAGCCATAAAAAGGCTTCTTTCGCGGTCGTCAAGATTTTGGTGTTGAAATAAAGTAAATTGAATTGAAAAACGAGGGAGTGCCGTGAGGGTCTGTTATATGTCATTTACTTTTCATATTATATACATAATCATATTACTAATTAGAGTCAGTCATCTCATTGTGTTTTATATGCGGATGATACCACACTAACCCTTTGCAATAAGAAACTATTTGCTTTAGTTTCTGAAATGAATGCGTTTTTGGACCATTCAGTCCACTGGTGCCAACTAAATCGCTCATTTATAATGCTATAAAAATGAAATTTATGGTTTTCAGGACGAGTTAGAGACTGTTAGGGCCGGATTCTGAAGCACTCCTTTCCTTAGTAAGGACAACTTGCACGTTGTAAGGCGACCTGGCGTCAATTCTGGAACATCCCTTACTATAGGGGCACTAAATTAGGCCTCCTTGGTGCTTCCTCGTGCTTAGGGAGGCGGCATGCTGCCTTCATGCTTCCTAACCGCGCTCCTCTACCTGAACGTATGCTTCTCCGCAGGACTTTGCATGCGGTACGCTCGGTGCCATGCGCCGCCAACGCCGAGGTAGCCAGCCGCCGTGTTTGGACTTCCAGTTTGGTTCCGCAGACTGCGCTTTGTGCCATTTATTTTGTGATTCTGTTTTTCTGTGAAAAGCGAGCGGCGAGAATGACGGCCTTGCGATATTTATCCGATGACGAGAGCTTCGAAAGCTATGCAAGCTTTCTTCGACGTGCAAATGAACTTCTTTGCGGGACTGTGTACAAGCCTCTGCTGTTGACTCCAGTCTGGTATGTGATTGACAGGCAGTATCCACTGGAAAACTACAACGAAGTGGAGTTTCTAGCACGGTATTGTTTTTCCAAGCGAGCTGTTACAGCCATTCTGGCAGAGCTGCAACTGCATTGTAACACTGACAACAGAGGAGCGCCGCTACCTGCTCTGTTGAAGGTCGTGATCGTACTGCGTTTTTACGGAACGGGTGCCATGCAAACTCTTGTAGGTGACGTTGTTTGTGTGTATCCCAACCCTCTATATGCCGATGCATTTGAGATAAGACACAGCTGATATGCCTTCGTCTGTATCCCAAGTACGTTCGGCTGCCAAACGCCAGTGAAGCGAAGTCAGTCATAACCATAGGTTCTACGCCATTGGAGGATTCCCCGGGGTTACTGGGTGCATAGATTGTACTCGTATGCCTATTAAAAGCCCCGGTGTAGACGACGCAGAAGAGACGGAGGAAGAACGAGCCTCACGCCTCGAGAAGCGTCGCAAGTACGAAGCGGCCAGGTGAGTGGATTCAGATCAGGGTAGCACGCGAAACGTGTTCAAGTCACTAGAAGACAACCCCTTATCCTCCCACCTCATCGACCATCCACAATTGCCACAAAGACGTCAATGGGCAATTGTGGCAATTGAGAAACAAGAAGATGAAGACTTTCAAAATAAATGAGTTACACTTTAAAAATGTCTAGGCTTTAATGTAACCATAACTTAACGAGAGGCAACAACCAAACCTAAACACTCAGACGTACGAAGCTAAACGATAAAGATGTAACCGTAGAGAGAACCAAGCTAAACAATAAGATTAACCGTACCTCTCGCTACGCACACCCAGGCATAACTGAGTTAAACCACAGCCAGTTTTTCTTCCTCCGTAGAAAAACGGTTTGCCCGGCATGGTAAATACACACACACACACACACACACACACACACACACACACACACACACACACACACACACACACACACACACACACACACACACACACACACACACACACACACACACACACACACACACACACACACACACACACACGCACACGCACGAAACAAAACGCAGGCCAAAAAAAATTGCCCGCCAATCCACCCTGTGAAGGTGGTTGGAAAGCGAAGCTTTTTACGCCACCCTCACGGTGACTGCGGCGCACTTGATCACTTGGCCAAATGATCAGTGTGGTACTTGCGCCGTTTCGCGGCGTTCTCCGGTTCGCGCCTCTCGTCGTCCTCGCGGCGGGCGCTCCTCTTGCGTTCGGCGTCTCTGACGACCTATGTTGGGTCCTGCTGCCTGGCCTGACGCACACGTTCCGCTTCTCTAGCGGCATATGCTGGGTCCTGCTGCCTGGCATGACGCATACGTATGGCATCTTGTGCGAGAGCTCCTGGATTTTGCCTACGACGCTGTTGAGCGAGACGATTTTGTTCTTTCCGCCGAGACTTATATTCACGCTCTTCTTCTGCCGTCTTTACTTTCCGTGGTCTACCCATAGTGGGGTAGTCTAGAAAATGAACCGAAGCAGTTACTAGGCTGTAAGGGCTTCGAATGACGTCAACCCTCTTTCAAGCAGCTGCATAAGCTTTGCAACAGCTGCAATCTAAGCTTACGGACCGCGCCGAGCCTGTTTCCGTTGTTTGCCCGCAGCCCTTATCATCCATCATGTTGGCTCATCACTTTGAAGCTTGTTTTTGTGGTTTTTCTTGCGAAAACGAGTGCTTAGTTGTACGCTGAATGCCTGAATTCAAGTAAGCTATACTGCTATACCTGCAAGTGTTAGCGGTTCGTCGGGATCGTTTTTTGATTACAACGACGGACACGACAGAACCTTGGCTGGTAGAGGTACAAAGCTTCGCTTTAAAAGAAAAAGAAAGCGACACCTGACCAACGAGCTGTCAGATGCTGCCAAAGTTACTAGACTGAGCTTGCTTTCCTGCCATGTGCATAATTTTTCACCTATTTTTATGCCATTAACGAAAGAAATAGAATTTATGCCCTGGTATAGAAGTAGAAATGTAATTCTAACAGCGCCGGAAGTTTACTTTGACAATTCATTACAAATATTTTGCATTTTTCGTAAGTAATCTCGAAACCAGAAGCCTGTAACGTTCCATTTCCTTAATTGAGGAGCTCCTTCCACAGGGAAGGTGAAAGGAAGCTTTTAGAATTCGTCCATCTGCCATAGATTTCCAAATTTCCATCTGCCATAGATGGCACCATTCGCTCAGCTTGACTAGGTCGGCTTGCAAGGCGTTTACAACATGTTGAGAAGCCATTTGCCTATACATTGCACAATCGTCTGCAAAGAGTCTTATAGTTGAACCAATATTTACCGCGCTATCATTAACATAAATTAAAAAATTACTCCATCTATTGCTGAATAGAACTATGTGTGGATGCGAAGCATCAGGGAGATGGTTAGCTTGAGCGGGAGATGGTTTCGCGGCAGGGGCCCGAGCGCTCATCGCGGCGCTGCACAGGAGAGAGAATTAGGCGCGCTCGCTCCATGATTTTCATACAGCGGAACTACCGTGGTGCCCCTAGCGGAGTATGCAGCTGTCGCACCACCTGTCGTGCGCGCCGCTCCGGATTCCTAGAGGAGAGAAAGGGGGGAGAGTAGGAGAGGAGAGAGAGAGGGGGAGGGGACGCGCCTGCGCTGTGGGGGTGTGGGACGCGGGTGCCGCTCAGTAGAGGATTCCTAGAGGAGAGAAAGGGGGGAGAGTAGGAGAGGGGGAGGGGACGCCCTTGCGCGGTGGGGGTGTGGGGCGCCGCGGGACGGAGGGACGGATAAAGCCCCCGCCATAAGCTGCTTCGCATCTAAAAAAGAAGGGAACCCAGCACAGATTCCTGCGGTACCCCGGAAAAGACAGACGTGGTACTTGACCACCATTCATTAATTATGACACGTTGGTAACAGTTAGATAAATATTTTTAATCCACGTAGTGATGTTATCGTTAAACTGAAGTTTCCAAACTTTGGTTATTAATTGTTGATGGGGTACCCTATCAAAGGCTTCGCAAAGTCAATAAAAGTACCATCGGTGTACTGTAAGGCATGAATGGAAGAATGGAGGTCCGATACCAATTCGAAAAGCTGTGTTTCACAGGAATTTTTGCATCTAAAACCGTGCTGATTTTCAAAGAATAGTTTATTAATATCATTGTGGGACAATATTTGAGTGAAAATTATAGTTTCCATTAACATGCTGCATAGAGAGGTTAATGAAATTGGTCGATAATTATTTGGGTTGGTGGGGTCACCTGATTTAAAAATGGGCACGACGTTTGCAATCTTCCATTCGTCAGAGACGCATCTCGTGTCTAATGATTGCTGAAAGAATAACGATAATACGAATGCCGATATTTGTGAAGTCATCTTTAATAATTTTGTGTTAATACCATCAGGCCCTGGGCTGGAATTTAGAGGGAGCCTCTGAATAGCCTTAACCACACCTTGTACGCCTCTTATAGTAATATCATCCGATGGAAACAGAATATTGATGCCACTATCCCCAAGAAAATCATTGTGAGGCACTTCATTAGTAAGAACATTTTTGAAATGATCATTAAAAATGTCGGCAGTTTTTACGGGGGACACGATACACCCACTGTCATTTCCTATCGGCGGCACTTCCTTTCGATTCTTGGGATTAACTACCTGCCAGAATTTCGTCGAGTTAGTTCTTAATCAAGTAGGTAATGACTGATTAAAGTAATAGTTTTTAGGTTCCTGTATAGCAATTTCGGCTTTAGCGGCCGACTGTTTATAAATTTGCCAATTGCGCACCATGTTTGTTTAGCCTTTCGGTATGCCCGTTTCTTTTTATTTATAGATTGCCTGACATCTTTTGAAAACCAAGAGGCGTCCACTCTGGTCGTAATTGATATTTTAGGAATACACACCTGTTGAACTTCCTTTAGTTTGTCACAGAAAAGCTCTCAATTTTCATTCGAAGAACGGGATCGAATGAAAGCCGCGCGTTGAAAAGTAAGCGGGAAGTTTTCGAGGATACGTACTGTTCATTTTAGCTTGATCGCCCTTGGAATAGGGATACTTTTGTTAATGGTGGTTCTATTTTGAACATATAGGGGCAGTAAGCAGTGAACGAATCTGTGGTCACCTATTTTCTCTAGGACGTAAGCTTTAGCATTGTTAGGTAGGTTAGTGAGTAATAAATCCAGGATGTGTTCACCTCGCCTTGGTTCAAGTACAAGTTGGGTTATATGAAACAGATTCAGCGAACGCTCGGTTCGGTTTGATGACCCAGTGGTAGTAGTCGTTGCCCAGTCGATGCCGGGAAAATTTAAATCTCCACCCAGAATAATTATGCACCTTGGATACCTGCTAGTAATATTGTCTAATCAGTTTTTAAAATTGTCATTAAAATTAGACTGGTTGCTAGGAGGATGATAACAGAACCCTATAATACAAGTAACGCCTTTTAATCGAGCCATCACCCAAAGCAGCTTTAACGGTGTCGCTGTAGAAAGGAGCACGGGTTGATAATCACTTTTTATGGCGACCATCACCCCTCCTCCTCTGGTTTCCCTTCTATCTGCTATGGCAACCATGTCGACATTTGATGAAGTTCTTTAATGCGAAAGCATTATATGCTCCATTAAGCGAAAATCCTTTGGCATGACCGAAAGATAGTACCGAAAATGGCTGACGGCGCAAAGAGTAAGAACACGTAGAAAATAGGCTCGAATTAACGTCGTATTTTTCAGGGAGGTTCCTGTAAACAAAGTAAATTAACGTCTTTAAAAAGAAAATTTGGTACGTTTCGTTCTGGGTTGGGAATCGAAGCCGGGCCTCCGGGCACGCATCCCGACGCCCCGGCGGCTCCACGGTTCTGATTTATTGAAGGGGTACCTAGGGCACGCGTAATTGCACACGTCACGTCGCATCCATTTGGCTTACTAAAGGTGTGGCCTAGTGCGTGCGTCGTGGGTACGTGACGGCGCAGACAATGGGCAGTAAGTGGGGCCACGTCATGAGTGTACAAAATGGGTGCGTTAGTGACGTTCCGAGGTCTATAAACGGTTTAATGTTTTCGCATTCCCACAAATAAGCAGTCTGTGATAGGAGTTGGGACTGGGAATGCGCGTGACTGTTCTTGTGCGCGATGGACGAAGAGGTGGAAGAGCCGGCGTCTGGCGCTCACTTTTGGTGCCTCGGTATTTGGCTTTAGCCACAGGGACGTATTTAATGCCGTTTGTGGTTTCATTCAGTCAACAAAACGAATAAAATTTTAAATTTACAATTTTACAATTCTCTGAGAGATAATTCAGTTTTAATGCATGGCATTATTATTAGAAATTATGCAGTTTAGGAAAATTAATCTGTCTGTACTGATTACTAAACTGCACATTTACTGTAATTTCAGAATCCATATCTAAAAGTTCAGGTGCCCAATTCTTGGCCAATCCCCCGAAGTGGGTACGAGCCATGTTCTGAGGAGATCATCATCATCATCATCATCTGGCGCTTAAGGGGCACACGCCCATACCCTTTAACATTTAACCGCCGGCTTCTTGGCCAATCCCTCGTAGTGGGTACGCGCCACAAGTGAGCAAGCAAGCAAGGGGCAACCATGTCACCAGCCTGAGCTGCCTGGCCTGGGCTTTCGTCCCGAACGAGCCGAGCAGTCCGTCTACCGAAAGCCGGTGTTCTCGGGTGAGCTCGGAGAGGGGGCTCGGCTGTCCCTGTGCCTGATCCGGCCTGCTCCACTGCTGTGCAAGCACCCGACGCCGGCGTGCTCCGGTGCAGCCGAGTCTTCCGAACGGCCTACACTGTGGTGGGCAGGCGTCCCAACCCAGCTGTCACGCTAGTGGCTCGTCGTGTGCCGGGCCTCCACCCGGCCTCCATCTCCTGCGCCAACCGCTGCTACAGATTCATCATTGCGACTCCTCGTGCCGTGAGTGTGTGGTACCGACACGCGATAAGACGTCATCCTACAGTGACGCTGTGCGTGTCTATCTAAGCCACAGACAACCATGAGGTCATTGCGTGTGTTATCGTGTACGTTGCCCTAGTTCTGCCCCTGTGTCATTAAAACGTCTCTGTGTCCATTGGGCCATCCTTGTGTGTTTGAGGCCTGAGCTCACATCATCATCACAAGTCTTAAGTGTTTCGCGGATTTCTTTTACTCAAGTAAGGATTATTGGGAGATTGAAATAAATGATGTTGTGGTGGGCTGTAATAGCAGGGAGTTTTGACCAGGCGATCAAGGCCAGCAGTTGCTCCGCCCGAGTTTGTCCAAAACTGAGGTCAACTGCATGACCTATAAAAAAGGCTGAATTGTCTAATCGATTCAAAAGAAAGATTATTCTCGTGAAAGCTTCTTGAACGATGTTGAGCAACACAGGTAAGTTAAGAATTGCTTCAGAACACATTTTGTGGGAGAGTTCATGAAATCTGCGTGCCTCATCCAAATTTCGCATGGAGAATTATTTTATGCCAGTAAGCGCACACAAATTTCTGGTTATGTTTGTTGTCTTTTCTTATTGATTATATTTCTAGGTTCAGCGCATAAATACGAGGCAAGAAATGCCATCTTGTTTTTCGTCTTTGCAATACATATTTAGCTTTGCAAATTACAATAATCACATACAGTCGACTTCCGTTAATTAGATCCTGAGGGGACCTACGAAACTGGTCAAATTATCCGGCGGGTCGGATTAAACCAAAAAGCAGAAAAAAATAAATTAGAACTAGCTTCGCTGCAATACATTGATGTTTTGAGGTGAAGCATACCAAGTGCGAGAAGGGACCACTGCTCCTTAATTAAAGGACTTGTTCCTAAATTGGCACATGCACATTCGCCGAGACGCCTAAGTTTACCCGCAGGCCTTCAGAGTTTTAGAAAGACGTCCGCTCTTTTCTTTTTTGCTCTTTAAGCGACCCCTCGACTTGAAAATTTTTTTCATTACCACCTCCCTTTGCGCTAGCTTTCCCAAAACCCAGATTGTGTTTCTGTGCGGCGCATGGTGTTTCTCACGGCGCATGGTGTTTCTCACGACGCATGCGCGCGCGTATAATTAAGGAACGCGTACGAGGTTGCGTTAACGGTCTCCTATAGAGACATGCCTGGTGGGCGAAACGAGAACTGAAATCGCCACAGCAACGTCAGAAACTGTTCTGAATGGCTGCCAGTATGCTTATTATGCGTCTAGGTACCCGTACTGTGACCGGAGATGGCACGTGCGCGCCCCTATAATTCCGAAACGGGTACTCTGTCCACTGACAGTGACCCTTTTCCAGTCTTGATGTGTTCAGCGCAATAAATTATCTATGCTTCAGCGCATAACTTGGCTGCACTGCGGCGAAGCTGACAAGTCAGATTAGAATTATCCGAAGGCCAATTCTGAGATCGAAATAATTGAAGTTTGGGCATACAGAAATTTGTGGGCGCTGTCCGGAACATTCGTTCGGGATCGAATTAACTGTAAAATTTAATTAACTGTAGTCGAATGAATAAACGTTTACTTTATAGCAAACGTTACTTAACTGAGCTCACTAAAAGTCATTTCGCGAACAAAACACGTACTTGTCTTTTTGAAAATCCAAGCTTATATTTTAGTGTGCCCAGTTCGGACACAATTCTTGAGAAATATGTGACGTATTGCACAAACCTGGTTCTTTCATACATTTGCTGACAAAGACGAACATCGAAAGCAATGATGGTGATTACTCAGCACAGCAGAAAGATCCAAGCTGTTGCAGACTGGTACTTACCTCATAATTCAAATTTAATCATCTTTCAAGATTGTAGAGGTGGATGAGGAGTACGTATGAAGGGGGGCTTTTGCCATGAACATTTGTAAAAAAGTATTATTTCGAGGGATGGACGAATATTCGAAGTTTGGAATATGAATCAGATATTACACACTTACTGATAATACGCTAAAATAATGAAGTATTCGGCATTTCCGATAACGCAAACCTAGACAAATATTTTGCAATAGCAGAGTGTTGAAGTTGTTACTGCTCTCCGTCTGCTAACAAAGTATTGCAAAATATCACAAGTGAAACAACAACGTTTCCGAAGCAATGCAGAAACAAAATTGGTAATGCAAGCTTTGTTTTTGGTCTGATGATGGAAGCCTACAGACAACCCCTGATTTTTCTTGAAGTCTAGCATTTATTATTATTGGCAGTGTACTCACATGATTTTTTTCTAACCAGCGACTTTTTTCCTTGCAACATGTCTTTTTACATGTGTTTACGCGAAACACGTCCTTCAGCAGCGTGTTTTTCCGTTTTCACTACTTCTAATAGTTTTTCGACAACCATTTATCTACCTGTAGGTCATGAAACAGTCGCCTACGTCTTGGTGCTCTCATGGTAGTTTCTTTAACTTAGTAGCCCCCCCCCCCCCTCCTTACACTGCTTCGCATAACATCGATTCCCACAGGGCGTGGGATCAGCCGGCTTTGACGTATTTCCGTCACGGAAATACGTCATAGAACATAATACAAAGAAAGAAACCAGAAGAAAAAGTTCCACAACATGCAAAATTTGGAAATCGAACCCACGACCTCTCGGTCCGCGACGATAGTTCGCCGAGCGTTTAACCCATTGCGCCACAAACGCATTTGCAGAAAGCTACACAGACGCGCCTTATATATCTAAAGCCCAGACCACACGTACGCTTGCAAACGCGCGCGAGCTCGCGTCCGCGCGCCCACGCATGCGCAGACGGTGCGGCACGGCTCGTACGCGTCGAAACGCGGCGCGATCTCGCTGATCAGCTCCTCTCAGTTATCGCGCGCCTGGGCTGCCTCGCGTCGGCGCGCCTGGCTACGCAGCGACGGCGCGGTACATTCAACTCTCAGTTAAGCAGAATTATACCATGCAAGAAAGTGCTTCTTCTTCACTTTTTGGGCTGATCTAACAGCTCCAAAAAGATAAATATTACGTTTATAAATATCGAAGCATTTTGAAGCACTGCCAACAACGAAATACGAAGTGGCGTCTGCCAAGGTGTAAACAAGTGATGCCAGTGAGCGCGCGCTGTCGCGCGTATTTGTGGATGCAAAACGCCATTCCTCGCTAGGCGCGGCAACCGCAAGGCGCGTAGACACGAGCTTACGCGCGTCCGCAAGCGTACGTGTGGTCTGGGCTTAACACTCCTCCGTGTACCCGC
The DNA here is from genome assembly GCF_013339745.2 of Dermacentor silvarum. Taxonomy (NCBI): domain Eukaryota; kingdom Metazoa; phylum Arthropoda; class Arachnida; order Ixodida; family Ixodidae; genus Dermacentor; species Dermacentor silvarum. The sequence goes on from NC_051155.1 coordinate 33,309,146, forward strand.
GCTCTTGCTCGGGGCGGTGCCGCCGCCTACGAGCAGAAAAGAGAAGTACTGCATTATGACACTAACGCGCACCGACAGTGAACGCTTCGGTGGTCTCAGCACTACGACGCCTCGATGCCAGCATTCGAAGGGACGCTGGCATCAAGAAGCACTACCAACGCCACCTAGGTGGCGTTCACCGTACTCAGCACAGCGGAGCGTGGCCTCCGCAATTAGCTCTGAAAATGTTTCTGAAGTTGATCGCGGAGGCTGCAATTACGACGCGCTGTACGCGCTGATTTGACTCGGTGACGATTCAGTGAGCTCCTCGGCGTTACATTTTTCACGTTCTGCCAACGCAAGCAACGTACTCCTGTGTTATCACACTTGGCAGTCACTCGTCGCATTTTCGACAAGCGTGATTTCCAAAAGAAAGTATATGGTTGTTGGGGGGAGGGGGGCGTTCGTAGTTATGGTAGATCCCTCTTTCATAGGAATCGGTAGAACAAGAAAGTAAAACGTGTCTTCACAGAAGCTGTTACATGTTTGCTTCGGGAACTCACGGTCTTCTGCAGCGAAAGGCGCACAATTTCCAGGCCGGCGACCATGTTGCATGTTTGCTTCACGCGCGGCGTCCAGCTGCCGAGCCACTTTGGCAGCGGTAGAGCATTTTGGTCCGACTCCGTTATGTCTTGGGCAGCCAGTTGAGTTGCGACGCGCTCAGCTTCAAGAATGCGAGTGGCAGAGTTCTTAGCGTGCGCCGCGAACGCGTGAAGGCGTTCTGCTTCACGCTGGCTTGTCTCTCGCCGGACCAAAGCGATATTCGCCCGTCGACGCCATCGCCTTTCTGCGCCACTTAGCGCAGCAGTTTTCTTAGTTGTGGCCATCGTAAGCGAATAAGCAGGCGGCGTGTAAGCACTGCTGATGCATGTTGAAGCTGCACTCTGTAGGTGACGAGGCGCCACAGGCTTATCTGACACGAAGGGCAAACCATCTGCAGAAAGTGCCAACACCAGGCCGCGTTGGCACCTCCGCTGCGCGGTGACTACCGAAGCGCCCCCTGTGGACGCTCGTTAGTATCACGATGCAGTGCTTTGCTTCACAGCTCCTAGATGGCGGTGCCATCCCTGTCAACCATAGAGTTTCTACGATAATTACTAGAGGGAACTCAGGCACTGCGATCCTTCGGCCACCATGGGAATGATGGGGATTAGGTGGATCTGTCTGATCTTCGTGCTTGTGGATTCAGACGCTCCTGTGGCTTTGTTTATTTTCCGCTTTATCTACCTTCACTGTCCTAAATTACAGCGCAATGTATACTTTTATCAGTGCAGAATACTCTACTACTCTAACAACACGGACAATTGTTAATAATTGCAGCGGCTCAGCCTGTCGAGGTGACCAAATTGAAACACGCCAGGCCTCTCAACGCGCTGACTTGCCCGCGAGAAATTGATAAGGGTGTTCTAAGGCAGGTGTCTATGCATGCGCCCGTGGCGTAAGGGAGAAAGACGAAGACGCCGTTCTAAACGGTAGCGTTTTTGATGTTCTGCGCCACAAAGGATCAATTGGCTTGAAGCCGAGGGGCTGCCCACGTTTCTACCAGCAGTGATTATTATCGAATCGTCCTGCCTCGCCTGCCCTCCGGTAAGCTCTTCGCCGACTCCGTTTTTTTTTGCGTGCATGTCTCGCTGGTCGTCCGTACCGGGCCCAAGACTTTAAAGAGGCTCTCCGGAACGTTTTCGATTTCAAAGACATAAGCTCGATCGGTCAATTTCAAATGTCGCATGTATGGATGGTGACTCACAAGACAGCACTAGCTAAAATCAAGCTAGTAATTTGTGAATTTCCGGATCGAGGCCGCCGCTGTGTTGTGATAGATCCTGAGCCTACAGAAGTTAAGATGAAGCTACTATGGCTGCCTGAACGCATGGAAGGAATTTATATATATGAAGCGCTTGAGTCATTTGGGAAGATGAAAGCCATATCTGCAGAAACTTGGAGGCTGTCCGATATGGAACAGATGCGCACACTTAATCGAGACGTCGTAGTGTCACTTGCGGATAGAGTTCGCGTCAGCGACATTCCACATCTACTGACTGTTTGTGGCCTACAGAGCCTAGTACTCATTCCAGTACATCTTCTGCAGGCCACCATTATGCCTACGTTGCCAGATAGTCTAGCACATTCGTCGACACTGCCGCACGCCACGATGCGAGGATTGTCACCGCTTCGGACACTCTGCATAAGATTGTGTGGTGACATACGCCGGTAAACTACGGAATCGCACAAGACAACCTGACGATGCTTTGCAAGACCTTATCATGGATGCTACCGAGGTCCTCAATGCAATGGGCAACTTGCCAGGTGCTGTGGTGTCTGACGCCAACGCTGTCGACAAGGCATCGGGAAGTGAGGGCACAATTGCGGTGATGTCTGAAGACAAGGCTGAAAATACAAATATGACGCTCCATTGTGTGAAAGAAACGCTCACGGCTCCTGAGCCAGCGGTGAGAGAGCAGGATAATCTCAGTCGGGCTATTCCTGCAGAAACTGCAGAGATGGAACCACCTAGTGTACAGCACCTTACAGCACGCACTGCAGACATACATGACTGCACCAAAATACCTGTTACGAGTGAAGAAAGTGACTAACAAGCGGTCCCAGACAATCACGTCGTCGGAGGCCATCAAGGCGTTCGGGGAAGTGCAGACGCTCGAGATCAAGAAGACCTGGAGTTGGTACATGAGAGGATTCGCTTCCGCCTTCCCCGCTATATCACCGCATGCAGTAATGAGGTGAAACTTGTAGTTGCCCTGGCGCTGTCCCATCAACCTATTTTTGCAACCGTTAACGTATGAGGCCTCCGGTCCCGCCAGAAACAGGTGCAGCTACGCCGGTTGCTGTTCAGCAGACACTTTCTCTTCGTAGCCGTTCAAGAAACGAAGATTGATAGCGATGAGGAGACTGAGAAGGCATTGAAACCATTTCTCTCTGTATTTCATGTATTCATGTCGCACGCTGTGGGCCTTTCGGTGGGCTGCTTCTTGTTTTTCAGGAAGAGTTTACCATATTCTGCTGTCGCATTTATTGTTAACAGTGAGGAGCGATTTATACAACGCGATTTTATGTTGCATGATTTGCCATGGCGATTAATCAATGTATATGCCTTTAATGATAAACCGCGATGAACCAATTTTTTTGAGAACATAGCTAGCTTACTTGAATGTAACGGTAACGTATGCTCATGTGCGAGTTCAATTGTACGTGCAATCCAAATGACCGTACTGTACCTAGCCGTAGTGATAGGAGTGCTGAAGTGTTGTCTCATAGTTGAGAAGGCTGGACTGATTGACACAGGGGCAACGAGTAGCCTTCCCTCTTATACACGCGCACAAAGTAGTACCCACGCATGACTTGATCGCATTTATGTTTCATCGGTTCTTATATCGTCTGAAATGTCTTGTAAAGCAGAACCTGTTTCTTTTTCAGATAACTGCATTGTTACCGCCCACATTGGAAAAAAACACTAGTTCAAATTTCAGACCAAACTGGGGCCTCTGGAAACTTAACTCTTCATCTGTGAATCATGGAGACTTCATTTCTCGTCTGCAGTTGGCACTCAAAACCTCAAAACTTGTTTGAATGCTGATATGTCTTTATTTTTCCTTTGGGAGCTTTTAAAACAAAAAGTTCAGTCAATTGCGATAGAAATTGGATCTGTGAAGTCGTTCTAGAGAAAATTTGAAGAAAATGCTTTACTGAGAAGTCTTCGTAATCTCTATGATCTATGATGTGAGGCACCTGGCTCTTATGTGGACGAAATTACTAAAACAAAATGTGCACGTCAGGAATATGACGCGATACGCTACACAGGTGCCCGTGTTCCATAGCGTAATAATCGTACTTTGCATTCTGAAGAACCCACATGTCAACCTTACTTGATGAATGCCGCAATGCAAAAAGCAGGCTGATACCAAATTCGAACGGGTCTTTCTTCTTTATTACAAAGAAAATTATGTCTGAACTTGTGCTTTACTACACGGCATTGTTTAACGCTCCATCTGGTAAACAAAATGATAATCTGGTAACCTTTGGTATCGTTTGTAACCCCTTTAACTAAAGAAGAGTGTGCTGTCATTAGTGTTTCCTTCACTCAACAAGAAGTAGAATTAGCTATTGACCAATTACCGATATCAAAGACGCCGGGTCCGCATCACATTTCAAGCGAGTTTTATAAAGCCTCTAAATTCCTACTTTCTCTCGTGTTACTCAAGATTTTCAAACTTAGTGTTGATCTGGATACTCTTTTTAAGTCAAATAATAGAAGCCACGCAGTGTTCATTCCAAAATACACCGACAGAAAGAAACTGCGATCTGTCGAAGCCTATATACAGACCTATTACACTGTGTAATGTAGACCAAAAAATTTTTGCAAAGACATTATCAAATAGACTACAATTTGCAATGGCGATTGTCATTGGTTCGCACCAAACCTGCGGTCTTAAACGGTGCTCAATCAGTGTTGCCAGATCCGACGAGGCGGCGTAGCCAAAAGCTAGAGAAGTTGTAGCCCAAATGTAGCAAAACACAAAAAAGTGCAAAAAAATTTTCGTAGACAAATATAGCCATTATTATTTGCAGTTTTATTTGTGTATACATTTTCACATTCGACTACGGCAATTATTTTTTTTTAACACGAAAGTGTTTTATGCCGGGGTCCACCAAGACTTCACTGACGTATTTCCGTCACGGAAATACGTCATAGAACATAATACAAAGAAAGAAACCAGAAGAAAAAGTTCCACAACATGCAAAATTTGGAAATCGAACCCACGACCTCTCGGTCCGCGACGATAGTTCGCCGAGCGTTTAACCCATTGCGCCACAAACGCATTTGCAGAAAGCTACACAGACGCGCCTTATATATCTAAAGCCCAGACCACACGTACGCTTGCAAACGCGCGCGAGCTCGCGTCCGCGCGCCCACGCATGCGCAGACGGTGCGGCACGGCTCGTACGCGTCGAAACGCGGCGCGATCTCGCTGATCAGCTCCTCTCAGTTATCGCGCGCCTGGGCTGCCTCGCGTCGGCGCGCCTGGCTACGCAGCGACGGCGCGGTACATTCAACTCTCAGTTAAGCAGAATTATACCATGCAAGAAAGTGCTTCTTCTTCACTTTTGGGCTGATCTAACAGCTCCAAAAAGATAAATATTACGTTTATAAATATCGAAGCATTTTGAAGCACTGCCAACAACGAAATACGAAGTGGCGTCTGCCAAGGTGTAAACAAGTGATGCCAGTGAGCGCGCGCTGTCGCGCGTATTTGTGGATGCAAAACGCCATTCCTCGCTAGGCGCGGCAACCGCAAGGCGCGTAGACACGAGCTTACGCGCGTCCGCAAGCGTACGTGTGGTCTGGGCTTAACACTCCTCCGTGTACCCGCGCTCTTGCTCGGGGCGGTGCCGCCGCCTACGAGCAGAAAAGAGAAGTACTGCATTATGACACTAACGCGCACCGACAGTGAACGCTTCGGTGGTCTCAGCACTACGACGCCTCGATGCCAGCATTCGAAGGGACGCTGGCATCAAGAAGCACTACCAACGCCACCTAGGTGGCGTTCACCGTACTCAGCACAGCGGAGCGTGGCCTCCGCAATTAGCTCTGAAAATGTTTCTGAAGTTGATCGCGGAGGCTGCAATTACGACGCGCTGTACGCGCTGATTTGACTCGGTGACGATTCAGTTACGTGCTTTGTCTTGCGCGTTGTATTAGTGTGTCAGTTACGTGCTTCGTCTTTCGCGTTGTGCTAGCGTGTGCAGCGTAGTGCAGCTTCCATATGCACGACGGTTGCTCATGGTCATCGACGTTGGTAGTCGTGATGGAGGAGACGTGCCACCAGGCGTCAGCGTGGGTGCATCAACGCCTAAGGGCGCTTTAGCCACAAAACACCAATAGACATTATATATCAATGTGCAATAAACATTACACTACTTCTGTGAAGACACGTTTCACTTTCGTGTTCTATACCGATTCCTATATAAGAGGGATCAACCACATTTTTTTGCACAACCCGGTGTAACAAAATGTTCGTGCCGCCATTACGGTCTGCCCTTGACATCAACATCAGCGGCATCATGCTTGCACAGAATATTTTTTTTTCTTGGGCCCGGAAGCTCTTAAGTTCCAGCGAATCGCTGCAGAGGGCGAAATCAGTGTTTTTATTTTATGACAGATAGTACTAAGTTATTATTTTTTAGTTATTTAGTTATTTACAGTAATAATAATAACTACAAACTCTGCTTTTTAGCTGTCGTGAACACAAAATAATGTTTACCATCATCGATCCGCCACGTCATCTCTGCCTACGGCGTAAAATTTCAGCTGTCCAGCGATCTGCGACGTGCTCACGGCTTCTTTTTTATAGGCTAAAACAAGTCTTTCGCGCTATGATATCTCGTGTTATTTAACTCATGGTCTCATCTTGTTTTCACTTTTTTTAATTAGCTTGGCCCGGGTTAGCTGTTACATGATCTATACACTGTTCATTTACGTCAACCTGGCCGCCATCTTAGGTCTCTAGCAAGGCAAGAACATGCGTTAAAATAAAGTGTCATACAACAGATGCCACTCGCTCTCTGAATCGGTATAAGCGAAGCTTTAAAACATTACTGCGCAAAACGGCACACCAGTGTAAGAAGCGCGCAGTCGTTTTCGGCGACGAGCACGTCCCGAACATAACTCGCTCTAAATGGTAAAAGCCGCGACAGCACGCAAAGAGCAAGGGTAAACAACAAATTGATAACAGTGTTTATGCTGTGAAAACCGGTTATTGTCAAAAAGCAAATCATGTTGATGTGCTATTAAAGTTTTAGAATAGGGGCCCCCAACGTTTGGGGCCCCAAAGAGCTTTGCGGGTGTTAGCGCTGGGTCATCAATATTAAAATAAAATATAACATTTTATGATAACAGTAATTTATATTTACGTGTTTAATTACAAATTAGAACAAATTCTATTAGCAGCAATCAACTTGTTGCGGTTAGTTTTGAGTAACCAACTTTACGTACCTTAACGCAGTCAAGTCTATCCGTGTTATGCCTACGAGCCATGAGTTCGGAATCAGTGGTGTCTAATGAATCAATCCTCATTACACATGTTAGTTGAGAGAAAGCGATAACCGCCATCACGTCTCCTAGCTTACGTACTTCACGCGTTACCACGAATTGAGCCCAGTTCGGTGCTAGGTTAGAGCCGTCGCTTCGATGGGCGCCGCCATGTTTGTTGACAAAAGCTTTTGGGGCATCTTTTGGGGCACCTGCTAAATCGCTGAAATAGCGTGCCTGACGCAAAATCCAAGCACAGTTTGCGTCTTGCGCATGCGCAGTGGCTTCGATGCTATTTCCTTGGGGCCCCCAAAAGTTTGAGGCCCCTATTCTAAAACTCTCTAATAATTGCTGGGGTTTTACGTGCCAAAAACACGATATGGCATGACGCAGTGGGGGACTCCGGATTAATTTAGGCCACCTCTGTTTCTTTATCATCATGATCATCATCATCAGCCTATATTTTATGTGCACTGCAGGACGAAGGCCTCTCCCTGCGATCTCCAATTACCCCTGTCTTGCGCTAGCGTATTCCAACTTGCGCCTGCAAATTTCCTAACTTCATCATCCCATCTGGTTTTCTGCCGACCTCGACTGCGCTTCCCTTCTCTTGGTATCCATTCTGTAACCCTAATGGTCCACCTATTATCCATCCTACGCATTACATGGCCTGCCCATCTCCATTTCTTCCGCTTAATGTCAACTAGATTATCGGCTATCCCCGTTTGTTCTCTGATCCACACCGCTCTCTTCCTGTCTCTTAAAGTTACTCCTAAGATTTTTCGTTCCATCGCTCTTTGTGCGGTCCTTAACTTGTTTCCATGCGTCGGTCCATACCTGTTTCTTTAATGTACACCTAAATCTTAGTACACGGGTGTTCGTGCATTTCGCCTTGATCGAAATGCGGCCGTCGTTGCCGGGAATCAAACCCGCGTCCTCCAGTCAGCAGCGCGACACCTCACCTGCTAAGCTAACACGGTGGGTGAAGTTCATGTGACGTGGTGCACTGATGTCATCGTGGCAAACATGTTTCAATATTATCAAAATGAGTATCTGCATTCGTGACATTACGGGAAACCATCTAGAAGTAAAAGCACCAGAACCCACCTTTGGATCGTGGTCTTGCTCCCATTATTTTTTATACGTTCTTTCCTACTTGGCCCACTTCCCCATGTTTGGATTCTCCTCTCTGAGGAAGATTCAATCTTACGTCCAACCTATCGAAATGAATCTCGAATGTAAGCACGAACAAAAATTCATCTAGCAGGCGAAGGAAAATGCATGTAAAGCTTCGCGCGAGATACGTGGAGTAGGTCGAAAGCTGTGCCCCGGCGCGGTACTTCATCCAGAATTAAGACATGGCCATGAACACACTGGGGCGGGTCATGCGCCCGTGCTTCCATTCTTTCATGTCGGCGCCCCGATCGCCCGACGGCTCCGACCCTATGTTATTGCTCTCCCTTCCTGGGTGTACCCATGTTAGTACAGTGTACTGCAAAAAGCCCACTACTCCCAGGTTCATCCCCATACCCGGGGATCGGGTGCATAACGGTCAAGCGGAGTGTAAGTGCATCAGAGATCAAAGCCACCGACTCAGACAACGGCGCAGAGAGGGAAGGGGAGGGGAGGGGCGGTCATTTCGCGCATGCACACATGCACAACCGCTCTGCCGGCTCAGCCAGCTAAAACAAAGCCTTCGATATTTGCTTCTCCCCGATCAAAGCGACCTCTGGAGCCTGGATTAGGGCGCCACTTATAGCCCAAACAAAGCCAAGTCGCAGATTTTCAGTAGCCCAAATATAGCCCCATAGCCAACTCGTCCATGTCGACGCCAAAAATTTTTTCCTGTAGCCCAAATTGGCTATATATAGCCAAACCTGGCAACACTGTGCTCAACACAAACAAACATACACCTTGCCCGCACAGTATTGGAACATTGTTCCAGTTCTTATGATCAACTAGCAATGCTCCAAGTAAATTTATCTAAGTCCTTTGATAGGGCCCGTCATTCTTTTCTCTTCTCAATCATGCTAACGTCGGCTCCGTTATATTTAAAGGTGTGAAATTGTGCTATAATTATTGTTCAACTCGTGTGATTGTTAATGGTCACCTGTCCGATCCTCTGTGCATTCGTTCCTCTGTGAAGCAAGGTTGTCCCTTGTCACCATTACTTTTTGCCCTTTACTTAGAGCCACTATGTTTAAACGTAATACACTCTAGTAATGTTCATGGTTTCAGTGTTTTTGGAACAGAGGTAAAAGTGCTGGCATGTGCAGACGACCTCGCTTTCTTTTACACGGACGAGCCCAGTATCAGAACTGTGGTGTCCAAGATAGAGGAATTTGGTGCCAGCTGTGGTGCACAAATGAACTGTGCTAAATGTTTGGGACCTTGGTTTGGCTCATGGATCTTTAAGCCGACAGTTTGCTGGTACTGAATGGACCTGTCAGCCACCAAAATACCTGGGCGTACCATTGGACGCATATAAGTCAAGCGCACATTACTGGAGAGAACGCGTACCAATAATCCTAAGGCGTTATGCCCAAATATTCTTTCCGCATAATCTCTGTCTTTGGAAGAGCTAAAGTGTGCAATTTATTTTTGGCAACAAAACTCTTCTATGTTCTGCAAATAATTTATTGTTCCAGGTTTTACACACAGCAGTTTAACCGAATATTTGCAACCTTTATTTGGTCATCATCGTATGAGCCAATGAGGCGTGATAATATTTTCAGACCAGTTAGTGCAGGCAGTCTTGGTCTGGTTCACCTTTGTTAGACAATCAGTGTCTCGTTTCTTCTTTTTTCGAGACTGTTCTCACCCACTACATCGGGCGTTCTCGCAAGGTAATTTCGTAAACGTTTTACCAAATTTGGTAATTTCGGCAAATTTTCCTTCACGTCCATATTTGCAGGAATTCATGCGTGAAGTGCACCTCTCAGTGCGTTTTCTGGTAGTGAGGTTCTCAAATGAGTACTTATGCTCCTTCTCAAGGAAAACTCTGTACAAAGATCTAATTTATATGCTTTTTAAAACTCCGTTATACCAATCGCTGTACATCGGTTTACCTGGAGATGTCGTGCTTGCACGAGTCGGTAAAATGCCTATTCCTCCACACTACAAAACATTCTTCTTCAACGTGAACCTAATAAAACCTGGTTAAATAGGAAAGCCAGCTTTGTAACTTCGATTAACTTTCATCTCTGTAATGCACCGGCAGCTATAGAACACTACTTTATTGATTGGAAAGACGCCACATTCTTATCAACTTTTATCGGTTGTTATCATCCTTATCGGATTCGATCCGATGTACCAACCCTTTTATTAACCTGCGAAATTGCAGTTCCAGCGAAGCTGTTGCAAAACCACCACTACAACTGCTGAGGGTGGTATGCATTGCTTTATTGAAGCTTCGGATGCTTGTTTTGAGCTTGTTCTGTATTGAGACGTATGGTGTTCTGTGTATGGTATGGGTAATTTCAATGAATGAAGGCACTGTTCGATTCACTTTGCTGAGTGCTTGACGTAGCGAAAATGGCCGAAGGCGCAAAGAGCAAAAACACGTCAAAAATAGCCGGAAGGACGTCAACTTTATATGGGAGGTTCCTGTACACAAATCAGATGAATGGCTCTGAAAAGAAAATGTGGTACATTCGGGTCTGGGGGGGTGGGGGGGAGGGAATGGAACCCCGCGTCGGGGAAGCGTGCTCGTCTTGCACGCTTCCCTGATGGCACGACAACTCTACGATTCTGGTTGTCGCGTGCAGTTGGCTAAAGGTTTGCCTAGTGTGGGCGTCATTTCACGTCATCATCAGCCTATATTTGTGTGGACTGCAGGGCAAAGGCCTCTCCCTGCGATCTCCCATTGCCCATGTCTGGCGCTAGCTGCTTCCCACTTGCGCCTGCAAATTTCCTAACTTCTTCCCCCTATCTTGTTTGCTGCCGTCCTCGACTGCGCTTCCCTTCCCTTGGTATCCATTCTGTAATTCTAATGGTCCACCGGTCATCCATCCTATGCATTACATGGCCTGCCCAGCTCCATTTTTCCCTCTTAATGTCAACTAGAATATCGGCTATACCCGTTTGCTCTGTGGTCCTCACCGCTCTCTTCCTGTCTCTTAACGTTACTAAGATTTTTCGTTCTATCGCTCTTTGTGCGGTCCTTAACTTGTTCTCGAGCTTCTTTCTTAACCTCCAAGTTTCTGCCTGATATGTTAGCACCGGTAGAATGCAATAATTGTACACTTTTCTTTTCAATGACAGTGGTAAGCTCCCAGTCAGGATTTGGTAATGTCTGCCGTATGCACTCCAACCCAATTTTATTCTTCTGTAAATTTCCTTCTTATGATCAGAGTCCCCTGTGAGTAACTGACCTAGGTAGACGTACTCCTTTACAGACTCTAGCGGCTGACTATGGCGATCCGGAATTCTGGTTCCCTTGCCAGGCTATTGAGCATTATCTTTGTCTTCGGCATATTAATCTTCAACCCCACTCTGACACTTTCTCGCATAAGGTCTTGAATCATTTGCTGTAATTCGTCCCCATTGTTGCTGAATAGAACAATGTCGTCTGGAAAGCGAAGGTTGCTGAGACATTTGCCGTTGATATCCTCACTCCTAAGCCTTCCGAGTCTAAGAGCTTGAATATTTCTTCTAGCATGCAGTGAGTAGCATTGGAGAGATTGTGTCTCTTTGCCTCACCCCTTTCTTGATAGGTAACTTTCTACTTTTCTTGTGGAGAAGCAAAGTAGCTGTGGAATCCTTGTAGATATTTGCCAATGTATTCACGTATGCATCCTGTACTCCTTGGTTACGTAATGCCTCTGTGACTGCTGGTATCTCTACTGAATCAAATGCTTTTTCATAATCAGTGAAAGCCATATAGAGAGGTTGATTGTACTCCGCGCATTTCTCGATTACCTTATTGATGACATGGATATGATCCATCGTAGAATATCCCTTCCTGAAGCCAGCCTGTTCTATTGCTTGGCTCAAGTCTTGTGCTGGCCTGATTCTATTGAAAATTAACTTGGTCAATATTTTCTACAAGATTGAAATCAAGCTAAGGGGTCTTAATTATTCAATTATTTAGCGTCTCCCTGCTTATGAAATCGTATAATGTTGGCGTTCTTCCAGCTCTATGGTACACTTGAAGTCGTGAGGCATTGCGTATAAAGAGCGCAAGCATTTCAAGCACGATATCTCCTCCATCTTTTATCAAATCGTCTGTTTGTCCATCTTTTCAAGCATATTTTGCCCTGGTCATGTCTTGCAAGGTCCTTCTATCTTCATTGCTAGTTATAGAAGGAGCCTCTGTGTGCTGTTCATCACTACTTCGAATGAAAGTAGCTTGGCTGCTCTGGGTTCTGTACAGATCAGTATATAATTATTCCGCGGCTATAACTATGTAATCGAAATTGCTGATGCTATTACCCTGCTTATCTTTCAGTGCATACATCTTGACTTGTCTTATGCCAAGTTTTCCTTTCCCTGATTTCATGCTACGTCCATATTTTACTGCTTCCTTAATCTTTTCGACGTTATAATTTCGAATATCACTTCCTTTCTTCTTGTTGATCAGTTTTGATAGTTCAGCGAATTCTATGTGATCTCTCGAGTTTGACACTTTCATGTTTTGCCGTTTCTTTACTAGGCCTTTTGCTACATAGGAGAGCTTACCTACTGGTTGCCCTTGGTGCCTTACATCCCACTTTAATTGCTGCTTCAGAGATCAGCCTAGTTACAGTTTCATTCATTACCTGTATGTTGTCTTCCTCTTCCTGTTCAGAAGCTGCACATTTGTTTGCGAGCACCAGCCTGAATTGGTCTGCTTTTACCCTTATTGCGTCTAGGTTGGAGGGGTTCTTGTCGAATAATTTTATTCTTTCTCTCTTTAAATTGAGAGAGCTCCTATATAGACCTCACTAACCTGTGGTCATTGCATTTTATCCTACCTAACACTTCTAAATCCTGCACTATGCTGGAATCAGCAGAGAGTATGAAATCTAGTTCATTCCTTGTTTCTTCATTAGAGCTTTTCCAGGTCCACTTCCTGTTGCTGTGCTTCCGGAAGAAGGCATTCATTATTCAGACCCTCTTCCTTTCCGCGGATTCTACTAACATCTCTCGTCTTGCGTTCCTAGAATCGACGCCGTAGTTGTAAATTGCTTGCTCACCAGCCTGCTTTTACCCACTTTTACATTGAAGCCGCCCATCTATACACTGATGGTTCAACCACCGTGGACGGTTCTGCAGGATCAGTGTTTTTTCCTGCGAAAGTCTCCACCTTGAAATTCAAGACATCACACCAGACGACATCGAAAGCCGCGGAGCTTGCTGCTCTTCGTAGCGCACTTCGCATAATTCGTGAGGAACCACCTAACAAATGGAGTGTTTTCAGTGACTCCAAGGCAGCGCTACATTGCTTGCTTTCCGCCTTACACCGTGGACCCTACGAACAACTAGTCCTCGAAATCCGAGAGCTCCTTCATTGCCTCGTCGAGCAAGGACACGACGTCACCTTTCAGTGGCTCCCTAGCCACTGTGGCGTAATGGGCAACGAATATGCTGATGAAGCTGCTCGATCTGCTCACGAAGACGGCGCACAGGAACCAATCCCGCTGTCACGAACAGATGCAGCAGCGAAACTTCGAGTGCTTGCAAACGATGCCACACAATCGTTGTGGAACACACCTAGTTTGCAACACACACGTCTGCATCGACTGGACCCCTGTCTTCGACTTCGACCTCCACCTGGACTATCCCGACCCGAAACAACAGTACTTTGCAGACTGTGGCTTGGTGTCGCATTTACAAAGTCGTTTGCTTTCCGCATCGGATGGGAGGATAGTGCTGCGTGTGATCACTGCGGCGACGAGGAAACAATCGAGCACGTACTTTGTCACTGTCGCCAATACAGCGCACATAGGCAGTCACTCGCGACCGCGCTGGCACGTCTTGACGACCGGCCGCTTTCGGAGCAGACAGTCCTGGAACGCCGGCCTATACAGTCGTCACACAACAAGTCATTCAAGGCACTCTTGAAGTTTTTGCCATGGAGTGGACTATCTGACAGACTATAGTTCTCACAGACCTTTCCAATCTCCTCCCTTTTCTTTTTCTTTTTTTTTCATTCCTTGAAATTTTTTTGTGACTGCTTTTTCTCTTCCCTATACTTTCCGCCTTTCATTTCCCCTTCCCCTTCCCCCAGTGCAGGGTAGCAAACCAGAATCTTTACCGGTTAACCTCCCTGCCTTCTCTCTCTCTTTGAAGCCGCCCATGAGTACAGGATACTGGGTTTGCACCTTTCTCGTTGCCAATTCAACATCCTCATAAAACTGTTCTATTTCTTCATCATCGTGACTGGAGGTTGGGGCATAGGCTTGTACTACGTTCATTCTATACCTCATATTCAGCTTTATTACCATGACTGCTACCCTTTCTTAAATGCTGTTGAATTCATCAATGTTGTCGGCTATGTCCTGATGCTACCTCGAATTCCCTCTTATCTGGAAGACCTCGGTAACAATGGACGCGGCCGTCGGTCAGCACTGTATAAGCCTCACCAGTTCTTCTAACCTTCCTGAGGCACATAATATCCCAGGCAATGCCTGATAATTCCTCAAATAGCCCTGCTTAGCTAGCCTCACTCGATAGGGTGCGCGTGTTGACCGTTGCCAGGTTCAGTTTCCAGTGGCGGCCTGTCCGGACCCAGAGTTTCATAGCACCCTCTGCGAGTCGCAGGTCTGACCGCCGCCTTGGTCAGGTGCTCCGCAGCCGCTGGGGACTGAGGGCCAAGGGTTTGTTGCACACCTCATGCACACGTCATTGCACAAGTCACGTCAAAGAGGTGGCGTAGTGCGTGCGACACTGGGCACATGACGGCGCAGCCAATGGGGAGGAGGTGGCGCCGCTGAGCGGTCGTTAGGCTTATGAACTCCTCGCGGGCAAGCGAGCGTGTTGAGCGACGTTTGGTGCGTTTTGATTTGGCCTTACCGAGGAGCAGCTAGTACGCAGGCGAGAACTTGCGTGGACAAGGAACGCGCGAAAAAATCATTTCACCAAGAGGTCTATAATACTTTCGCATTCCGACACGTCAGCAGTCTCAAAGTGTCTCTGTGGATTTTTTTCTCACTGTACTTCAGCTTTTGCACAATTAAAGAAGTATTTTACCTATAAAAAGTGCTTTCATGAAAGTGTTGCCCCAATATATTGGTACTTGCCGAGAAAGAAGTGTGCGGAGTCGAAAAGGCGCCTTCTGCAGCTCTTTCGGAAGCACGGCTCAGCTCCTTGTACTAGCAACAGGCAGCAAATGGAAAGCGGAATACCAGAACGTATGGTGCAGTAGCGCCATCTTCTAGACAAGACGAATACCACTGTGCCGTTTATGCCGCCTGAGAAATCGGTCAGTGCATGCAAAAATTATGCTACATGAATGAGGTTATGTCGATACGAAAACCCCACGCCATGAGGTGCGCAGACTGGCGAGTATTGTTACTAGTCAATGAAGCAGCAGAATAATTGCTTACACCACCCACCTGGCAGACTTCATGACCCGAGTACTAACGTTCACTTTTGCGCACTGCAGGTGGGGTTTTGAAATTTAGGAATGATTGTTTTACTGGCTCCCAGGTAAAACTTCGTACACACGGTGCCGGTTTTTTTCGGTGAATAATATTTGCTGGGGCAGTACATAAAGGTTGATTAGGTAACATATGCTTAGGATTATTCGTTTTCGGGTTTTAGTTTCTTTTAAAGTTGGAAGGTAAAAATCGGGGGCTATTTTTCAAGCTGATAATCGGGGAGAAATCTAGTTTTTTGTGGAACCATCCAAGATTATGCTTTTTCGTGGTAAATTTACAAATCTACTAAGTAATACATTACATTCGTTTTCTTATCAGAGGGTAGCATTAGCTCCTTAACGCGTTAAAGCTAGGAATCTGTTTCAAGCTGGTAATCGGGAGGACACAAGGCTCTTCAAGCAAATACTCCGAAGTTCTGCGTTTGTTTAGAAATTAATGAGTAAGAATTACTGTAAAGAGCATTGATAACTTGTAGGAAATGAAACATTTTGTTCACGAAAAGCCGATCGTTAATTTTGACACATCCTTTTTAACACACATGATCATCTGCATGCGCAACATGTCGGTATCCATCTTTAAACGTATCTTAGCCGAGAAAAAGTTCTCTCGACATCACAGCTTCCATTAGCGAGGCACAACAATACCAGTGCAGCATTTGCCAGCCTGGGGTAGCGATCGCGGTAGAGTCATGTCAATACACAATTAGTTCGACAGCTGTTTTAGTCAGTAAGCGAATGTTTACAAGTTTATACTAGTTTGCAAGTTTGTACTCATTACCACAGGTGTGGTATGCTAATGAATTCGATAACTGTTAGAATGCATGAACTCATCTCCACGGGAAAAGTGCAGTCGCCCTCTTTCCCTTTTAATGTGCGCGGTCTAAGGGGGATTGATAGTGCATTGCACAATCTGCAGCGGGGCCAAATCTACGTGGCGCGTCGAGGTGATTTCACTCTAACGCCTTTTGTCGCTTTTCTTCAGCCGACCCTCGTAGAATGTCACGGTGAGTTACTAACTCAGAGTGAGGCGCTCTATTTGGGCGGTCGGTTGAGAGCCATGTAGCGTCCACAGTGCTGCACGCAGCTTGTGAAATGAAATTTAGGTCACTGCAGAGTTCATTTAACTAAGCGTGCGGGCACCGCAAACTTAGTGCAGCATAACAAAAAATGAAAAAAAAAAGGTTCGTATGTGGTTTTGGAGTTCGGGGAGAAATTGGGTTCAACCCGATTCTCCTGAAATAGGTTCAGGGTGTAAATGTCAGAAAAAAATGTCACAGTTTCGCCCTAAGTGCGAAGCAATGAATGCGATAGCAACAAAGCAATGTCATACGAAGTAAGGTGAGCGACTTTGGTAGCAATATGAATTGTAGTAAACATGAGCTGATTAAGTAAGCAGGTGTGCTGCGGCGTAAGTAGACCGTCATGAAGAGAGACTCGATGACCACGAGAAGGCGCGTGTGAAACGGTGGTCTTGATGAGAAGCGCTTCCCGTGGGCAGCGCGTGCGAAGGGACACACCTGTAGCGCTGCACTGCCGATCCGGGCGCCATTGCATGTGTAGCGTGCGTTGGAAAATGTGGCCCGACTATTACTAACTGAATGAACAAGCGTGGTGTGAGCACGCACAAACAAACATCAATAGATCACACTGAATGACTGCAGACAACGACTGTAAAAACGCTGGCAGCAAGCGCATACGCCGCAGCGGGCGAAGGTACGTGCGGTCTATTGCTTCAACGGAAACTGAGCGGCGAATGCACAGCGCATAAAGGTCAGAGCCGTGTAGAGATAAGAGACGGTGCGGGCGAGCGACGAGCGCGGTTGTTGGCAGAGTAGAAGTGCATCCCCCCCCCCCCGCTCTCTCCGGCGCTGGCTTCCCGCTTCCTTGCTTGCGCGTGGGAGATTGAGTGCGTTCGCTCTCCGTGGTAGCGCGCGTCCCCGCACGCTTCCGCTCGGGCATACGGCGCGCGGCGAAGATTTTATCTATACGGAACCTCACGGGACGGCGACGCCGACGGCAGAAATCCGGTTGAAGTGTCCATATAATTGCTATCGCAATAAAATCGTGTTTTACCCGTAAGCGAAGAACACCACATGTGCTGCGTGCACGCCCTGTTGGCTTAGTAGCTATAATCGCTCTGCTGCTGAGCAATTATATTTCAATGGCGGTGGAATGCAAGAAGTGCTCTTGTACCCTGCTTTGGGGGCAATAAATAACCCTTTGCAACGCTGTGCACACAGTTGTGTACGCTCTACAAATGCATTCATTAGGGTGAATGCGTTCGAAACTAGGCGTTTTTGTTGAATTCATTCGAATCTTCTGCTTCCGCTCTGGCAATATGCGCATTTGCAGCGCCATTTGACTGAAGAAGCATTGATTTAGCCCCCAAAAAAACAGGACAGTCACACCGATGGCAGCGCGAGATTGTAAGTGCGAATAGGTTTTTTTGCGGCTTTTCTCAATTGGGGGACCTGCGAAGTTTCTAAATTTGTCAAACGTTTAAAATGTTCCGACTACATGCAACAAGGTATATTTCTTTGCTCCTAAAGGTACTCTGGCAGCAGCGGAATAGTGCACCGTCGCAAATGTGTACAAAGCTTGATAATGGAGGCAACGTGACCCCACGCCGGTCCTGGTGCGATACCCGACCACTTGCGTTGATTCTACTTTTTTGCTTTTGTTTTCAGAAATATTGTGTCTGCCCTACGCAACATATTAGAATGAAACATCGCACGATGTAGAAACACATTCAGTGGAAAGGACCGTGGGTGTGATAACGTATCAGATTTTAGTGAAAGCGACTGAGATGAGTTGACCAGGAAGAATTTCATTTCCACCAAGCATGTAAATATTACAGAAACTAAGCAACTGAATACGATTACAATTGCGTCTTTGAAAAATGTAATTGATAGTGGTTACCATTTACCGTGCGAAAGTATAAAAAGCAATCCATTACTTTAATGTTACTTTCCTCCAAATTTTATTAACCTTACACGCATACAGTTCTTGTATTCCAATGCGTCCTCTGCAGCCCTACATGCCTTGTTTATCTTTATAGGAATTAATTTTCAAAGTTTTCTTCGAGAATCTTTCCTCGTTTTCTTGCGAAGACATCTGAAAGCAGCACTCAAAAATCGCTCAATGTGCCTGCTGGAGAGAAAAAGGGGGCTCTAACGTGCGAACACCTTGGTAGCAAGTCGATGTTCGGATTTGGATCCTGTATAAAGCGAAACGCTTCATTGTTGCTGAGGCTAGGGCAAGGCACTCTAGACAGGGTCAGTGAAAAACAAACATTTCTCACAGGTGATGACTTGGCATCAACGTCCGAAGTGGTCACCACGATAGATAGAACCACCGTTTGCAGTTTGTCGGCCAACGTGTGATGGATCTCCTCCCTGTTCCCTTTAAATATTAGCCAATAACACTTAAACAGACTAATTGTAACAGACAACAGCAAACTTCCTTAAAAAGTTGGCGGAATCTGTAATGTAGTTAAAATAAAGCAGCTATATATTCAGCGCTGAAGTTACTATTTACGTGTGGCAATCGTGAAAATAGGTGTATGTACGAGTGGCCTTCAATAAAGATTTCCCCTGACCAACTTCCTGCTGGCTGAGGAGCACTATAAATGGCATATTTGTCTTACTTTATCAGCATAGCTCCCACCGAGGGCCACGCATTTCTGCGGATACCACTCTTTTAGAAGTTCTTAGATCGGCCTTGAAGGAATGACTTGACTTTATCGATGGCATGTCATAGCCAGGACAATACCTGATTTTCAAAAGTAACTTAATATGAAAAGAGTTGAAATTTGAAGGTGCAACATCGGAGGAGTACGAGGGATGGCGAAGAACTTGATATCCACATGGGCGTGCTTCCATTGGCTCAATATGCGACTTGTGAGCAAGAGCTAGGGCCCTGTTTGACAGCATATCACGTCTGCTGATTTTTATGGCGTCACCTAATTGTGTCAGCGAGTTAGAATAATAGGTCCCGTTACATTGGCACTTTTCGGCAGCAAATCCGTGAACACCACTTCTCGTTGTTCTCAAAGAACTGTCAGCATCTATATGCTAGCTTAACAATGCACGTGTACCTTTTTAGGGGGTGGTAAATAGTAGTGCTTCCATTGCTGAGAGTGGAAATTTAGTTTCAGTTCATAACAATAAACCATGTTTCCTCCCGCGTAAATTGTGTTACAAAAAGTAACCTTGGCTTTAAGGCAGTAGCAATAAGTTCACGACAGCAGGTCACTCGGTCCTCTTGGTGAAAAGCAGAAAGCAAGCGCGGAACCCAGCGTAACGACACCTTTCTCATGTGTAGATGTTCCCGAATAATATCTCCTATAGACTTACACTGATCTTGGACTTTTCAGGTAGTTTTTTAATTGTTTTGCAATGGTGTTCTAAATGACTATTTCTACTTTTGTAACACTGTCCCCATCAAGGGCAGAATTGGGTAGACTGAGAGTCGGTGCCGTTTCGACTGAGTTCCATCCTGACTTGAACTGCCGATGTCAGCACTTGATTTCGTACGACTGGGCGTCTCTCCCATACACCTCGTTACTTCTTAAAACATTTGTGGGGGTGTGTTGCGATTGAGATGCAGAAAGTAATTAACTGCTCTGTTCTCCACTGGTTCCATGCTTTCACATTCCTCAAGCTTCAGACTGGTGAAAGAAAAATAGCTGTTATGAACGAGCTGAATAGTTTCTTCTGCGGCCTATCGCTGTCTGTATTTTTTTAATGCAGGCCAAAGCAAACTGGGTCGGGGGAAACTTGTATTGAGTAAACCTCGTAAGTCGCGTGTTGCAGGTTGATTTTATCGTTACAGATTTTCTAAAATTAATCTGTGTCCTATCACACAATTCGGCTTCATGAGATGGAATACCAGAGTACATTATTGGATCAAAAAATCCACTTAAATATTTTATTAAATATTGACTTTTTGCGAATTATCGTTTTAGTTCTTTTAGTGCGCGAGCGTTAGTAGTGTGACATTGGAAAAAAAGTGTATGACTGTGAAGTGTTGGGGAAGCCGGTCACGTGGTAGAGGTACACAGGAGATGGAACAGCTTAGAAGAGCGTATGACGTCTCGTTCATATATATATATATATATTGTGAGACAAGGTTAAGGTAGGTAGACTATTTTATTCTCTCGAGCGAGAGCCCTACCACCAGGCCCCAAAACGGTGATGATGAGTATGTACAGATGAGCATATGAAGCGCATGAATAATGCTCACACTACTTTACCCCGCGCGCGCACGCGGCCATCCAAGCCGTGACTCAGCCAATGAGGGAGGCGCCGAACGAATCGTTTGAGACGCGAAACGTGAACGAACTCCGAACCACTATAACGATGTTTGGAATAAACCTTCGCGTGAGTAACTCGATAGTTCGCGGGGGATGTTTGTTCATTGATAACGTAGGATCCAAGGAAGCGGGATTCAAACTTCTCACATAAACCGGGTGTACGAATGGGTGCCCAAAGGAGCACTTCCTCTACAGGACCCAAGGAGACGTCTCGATGAGAGATGTCGTAACGTTGCTTGTGGTCTAGCTGAGTGTTGAAGCGAGCATGTTGACGACATTGGTCAAGTCTCGAGACGAACTGTGTGGGTATACTGGCCGAGGTGTTAGTTGGGGCATTCGAGAAAGCGGCGTCGATGGTGAATGTCGGCGAACGGCCCTAAACTAGGCAGAAAGGTAAGTAGCCCGTAGTTCGTTGGATAGCGTTGTTGTGAGCAAACGTCACAAAAGGTAAAAGTTTGCCCCACTTGTCGTGGTTTGGCCCGGTGTATAAACCGGTGGTGACCCGGTTTATGTGAGAAGTTTGAATTCTGCTTCCTTGGACCCTACATTATTAATGAACAAACATCCCCCGTGAACTATCGCGTTACTCCTGTGGAGGTTTCTTGATACATTGATAGTTATCTTTAGTGTGCGATAAAATCAATCTGTTAAGCCATTTCTTTGAGGGTGGTATGCGGACGTTGTCTTATGAACTGTGCCACAAGCCTTGAGTACTTCTTCAATCATTGTTGACATGAAAGTCTTGCCGCAATAACTCAACAGTACACGAGGAGCACCATGACGCAGCACAATGGCATCCAGAAATAAGTCGGAAACGTCTGAGGCCGAACGTGTGAGATGGTAACGTGTGAGATGGTCAACAGCTGTGACGATCCATCGATGACCTGCTGGCGTTATGGGTAGACGGCCAGCTAGGTCTATCCCAACGATGGCAAAAGGTGTCTGGGATATGGGATGGGCTGTAAAAGGCGAGCAGGAGGCGAAGTTGGTCGTTTCCACCGTTGACACTGGACGCTAGAAGCGACGTACTTGGCCACAAAGGTAGACATGGCTAGGCAAAAGAAACAGTTCCTAAAGCAGTGGTATGTTTTGTGGAAACCGAAATGGCCAGCAGATGTGTCGTCGTGAAAGGCTTTAAGGACTTGTGTACGCAGAGACCATGGAAGAGCAGGTATGGTTACCTAGTGGTGGCCGTCGGAGTCGTAAATGTAGCTGTGCTGCACATCGTAGCTGAGCTTAAATAGTCGCAGTTGCCGACGTAATCTGGCATTTGGTACAGAAGTAGTCCCGCACAGCCGTTGAATAATGCTGTTGCAGTACAGATCAGAACGTTGAGACGAGGCGAACTGAGGGACGAGATTGGAAGACAACGTGCCAGTAACCGCTAGAGGTAATAACGTAAGTGGAGACTTCGTCCCATTATCAAGTGGCGAGCAATGGAGAGACGTGCTCGAATATAATCGTGGCAGGGGGCCGCGAGAACGAATCGTTTGAGGCGCGAAACGTGAACGATCTCCGAACCACGATAACGACAACTGTGTAGGGCCCGAAGTATCTGCGCAGGAGCTTTTCAGAGAGCCAAGATGCCGACGAATAAGGGTTGGCATCTTGGTGTTTTTCCCCACACTTGTAGACAACGTCAAAATCGTACTCTTGTAGTCGGACCACCCTGCGACCAAGGCGTCCAGACAAAATTTTTCATTGACGACAACCAGCATAAGGCGTGGTGGTTGGTTATGACTGTGAAGTGGCGTCCATAAAGATATGATAAAAACTTTTGCATGGCCCAAACTACTGCGCAGCATTCCTGCTCTATTATCGAGTAGTTCTTTTCGGCAGCCGTTAATGCGCGACAGGCATAAGCAACAAGTCTCTCTCGTGCAGTGGTATCACGCTGTAGAAGGACAGCACCGATCCCATTAGCACTAGCGTCGGTGCGCAAACAAGTGCGTTCTCATCGAAGTGACAGAGGACAGGGTTGGTTGTTAAGGCTTGCTGGAGGGCTTGGAAAGAAAGTTCGCAGTCGTCTGTGCAAGGGTGAGCAGTGCTCGACATCAGCAACTTGTGTAGCGGCGATGCCGTGGCAGCAAAATGACCGACGAAGCGGCGGAAGTAGGATGCCTGGCCCAAGAAGCTTCTTAATTGTTTTGATTTTCGGGGCTAGGGAAGCGAAGCACGGCAGCAACCTTGTCGGGATCGGGTCGAACGCCATCTTTACTGATAAGGTGGCCCAACAGTTTGATGTTCTTTCGGGCGAAATGGCATTTCTTTGTGTTGAGTTGGAGTCCATCGTTGGAAATGCATGTGAAAACTTCGTCTGACGAAAAGTTGCTGACAGGTGCTGACGAAAAGTTGAGGAAAAAATAACGATGTCATCTAAGTAACACAGACAGGTCTTCCACTTAAGGCCGCGTGAAACTGTATCGAACATGTGTTCAAATGTTGCAGGAGCATTACATAAACTGAAGGACATGACCTTGAACTCGTAAAGTCCGTCTGGTGTTGCAAAGGCTGTCTTGTCTTTGTCCGCTTCGTGCATGGGCATTTGTCAGCGCCCGGATCGGAGGTCAAGACATGAGAAATATTCAGGACCCTGGAGGGAGTCAATGTCATCGTCAATTCTTGGCATCGGAGATACGTCTTTGCGCGCGGTCGATTATCGACGCAAAATCGTATAGAGCCGTCTTTCTTGCGGAGCAATACAACCGGAGACGACCAATAACTGGACGATAGCCGAATGATGTCTATTTTAAGCATGTTGTCAACGTTATAAGCATGTCGTCTGACTCTCGTTTATTCTCTCGAGCGATAGCCGCACCACCATGCCCCAAAACGGCGATAATTAGGATGTACAGATGACCATATCAAGCGTATGAATAACGCTCACAATATATATATATATATATATATATATATATATATATATATATATATATTCGTACGACGTGGGATCGACGAGGACGCGGAGCAGCATCAAGATATACACCTTGTCAATCGGCAAGAATGCCAACGTCTTCTCGTCTCACGCTCAACCTAAAATCGCGCGCTGCTTCAATCTAGTCCCCACTGGCACATACCCGCGGCAATACAGTTGTTCCATTGGCTCCCCTCGTAGAAAAAAAATCATCGTCCCGATGATAAGGGCTTGGAATACCGCGATAAAAAACTGCGCACTCTTGTCGGTCTTCATAGTACGGCTTCATACGAAGCACGTGAACGACCTCGCGTAAATGCCGTTGGCGCTTTGAATAGTGAGAGCCGTCTGGAACGACTTCGTAGTTGACGTCACTGATGCGTCGGAGAACTGTGTAGGGCCCGAAGTATCTGCGCAGGAGATTTTCAGAGAGCTCACGCCGACGAATAGGAGTCCAGGCCCACACTTTGTCGCCGATGTTGTATGTTATGGGTCTGTGCCGAAGATTGTAGCGCCTGGCGTCACAGTCCTGTTGCTCGTGGATTCGCAAACGCGCGACCTGCCTAGCTGCTTCTGCTCATTGTGTGATCTCTTCAGCACCCGTCTCATTGCCATCAAATTCATGAGGGAGCATTGCCTCTAATGTTGTAACCTCACGGCCGTATACGGGACTGAAGGGTGTCTTGCGAGTGGTCTCTTGACGAGCCGTATTGTACAAGAAGGTGACTTACGCTAACACCTCGCCCCAGTTCTTGTGCTCTGCATCTACGTACATGCTTATCATGTCAGCCAGTGTCCTGTTGAGTCGTTCCGTCAGCCCGTTTGTTTGAGGGTGATAGGCCGCTGTCTTCCAGTGGGCGGTACCACACAAACGTAGTACGATGTCCAAAAACTTGGCCATGAAACCATGAACCCAATACCTCTGTCCGTGACGACTACTACAGGCAGCGCCATTCCTTAGAACGATGTATTCAAGAAAAAATCGTGCCGCTTCATCTGTTCCTCGTCGCAGAGCACCTGTCTCGGCATATCTAGTGAGATCATCCGTGGCGACGATTATCCATCTATTACCGGTAGTAGACGTTGGGGAGGGACCGAGAAAATCCATTCCTACATTTCCAAATGGTGTGACAGGTACTTGATAAGGGTGCAATTGGCCGGCTGCCTTGACGGGCGGTGGTTTGTGAAGCTGGCAATTCAGACAAGTCTGAACGCAACGTTTAGCGACCGCAGCAAGTCTCGGCCAGTAGTAATTCTGCCGAATCCGTGCCAATGTGCAGGTGTAGCCCAAGTGCCGAGTGGTCGGTTCGTTGTGGCAGATGTGTAAGATTTCACGTCGAAGCGATGAGGGAATAACGAGTAAATAGTTGCTGCTACTAGGTGCAGAGTTCTTCTTGTAGAGTACGTTGCGGCGCAAGCAGTACGACACCAGCCCTCTTGCAAATAACCTCAGCACGCTGTAGGTTTGTCCTTCCGGGTAATCAATCAGTGGCAGCAATTCAACTTCCTCCCGTTGCTGGCGTGAAAGATCGGCAGTGTCCACGAGTCCCAGAAAGACCGTGTCGTCATCGTCTTGTGCTGCCGACTCAACAGGAGAGCGAGAAAGGAAGTCGGCGTCTGCGTGCCTTTTTCCCGACTTGTATGCGACAGTAAAGTCGAACTCCTGAAGTCAAAGACTCCAGCGTGCGAGCCGGCCGGAAATATCATTCAAATTAATCAGCCAGCAGAGCGAATGGTGATCGCTAACAACGGTGAATGGCGGACCGTACAGATACGGACGAAATTTCAGAACTTCCCGTACCACTGCGAGGCATTCTTTTTCAGTGGTGGAGTAGTTAGCCTCTGCTCGGGACAGTAAGGAATCACCTTTTCGCTGTCGTTTTGCCATTGCACGAGCACCGCCCCTAGACCGACATTACTATAGCGTCTGTATGCAATATCGTCGGCGCGTCTTCATCGAAGTGTGCTAGCACGGGAGGCACTTGCATGCGTTGTCGGAGCTCGTGAAATGCGTGCTGCTGGTCTTTGCCCCAAGTAAAAGGGATATCTTCTCTGGGGAGCTGTGTTAACGGCCATACAATACGCTAGAAATTTGCAATAAATCGTTGGTATTATGCTCAGAGTCCCAGAGAACGTCTTACTGCCTTTTTCTCTGATGGGGTCGGGAAATTAGCGACGGCAGCAATTTTATCCGGATCAGGTCGGACTCAATGGTGACTGACGATGTGACCGAGGAACTGCAGCTCCTTAAAATTACAATGGCACTTTTCAGGCTTCAACGTGAGACCGGCAGAGAGTATTGCTGTTTTTGAAGCGTATTGCTTCAAAAACAGTTTTCACCTTCGCAAGTGCTCGTGAACGTTGCGGAAAAGACAATCCCGTCATCCAGGTACACTAGGTATGTTTGCCATTTGAGTCCAGAGAGCACAGTGTCGATTAGACGCTGAAATGTTGCTGGCGCTGAACACAAACCCAACGGAAGTACCTGAAATTCATAAAATCTATCAGGCGTCACAAAGGCGGCTTTCTCACTGTCCCTCTCATCAATTTCGATCTGCCAATAACCGCTTTTCTAGTCCATTGAGGAAAAGTAGCACGCATTTCGCAACCTCTCCAAGGAATCATCAATACGTCGCAACGGATAAACGTCCTTCTTTGAGACCTGATTGAGCTTCCGATAGTCGACGCAGAAGCGCAGGCTAGCGTCCTTCTTTTTAACTACAACTACAGGTGATTCCCAAGGACTATTAGATGGTCGAATAACGCCATCTTCCAGCATAGTCTTCACTTGTTTTAACACGAAAGTGTTTTATGCCGGGGTCCACCAAGACTTCACTGACGTATTTCCGTCACGGAAATACGTCAGCTTACAATGTACACGAACATAATACAAAGAAAGAAACCAGAAGAAAAAGTTCCACAAACATGCAAAATTTGGAAATCGAACCCACGACCTCTCGGTCCGCGACGATAGATCGCCGAGCGTTTAACCCATTGCGCCACAAACGCATTTGCAGAGAGCTACACAGACGCGCCTTATATATCTAACACTCCTCCGTGTACCCGCGCTCTTGCTCGGGGCGGTGCCGCCACCTACGAGCAGAAAAGAGAAGTACTGCATTATGACACTAACGCGCACCGACAGTGAACGCTTCGGTGGTCTCAGCACTACGACGCCTCGATGCCAGCATTCGAAGGGACGCTGGCATCAAGAAGCACTACCAACGCCACCTAGGTGGCGTTCACCGTACTCAGCACAGCGGAGCGTGGCCTCCGCAATTAGCTCTGAAAATGTTTCTGAAGTTGATCGCGGAGGCTGCAATTACGACGCGCTGTACGCGCTGATTTGACTCGGTGACGATTCAGTTACGTGCTTTGTCTTGCGCGTTGTATTAGTGTGTCAGTTACGTGCTTCGTCTTTCGCGTTGTGCTAGCGTGTGCAGCGTAGTGCAGCTTCCATATGCACGACGGTTGCTCATGGTCATCGACGTTGGTAGTCGTGATGGAGGAGACGTGCCACCAGGCGTCAGCGTGGGTGCATCAACGCCTAAGGGCGCTTTAGCCACAAAACACCAATAGTCATTATATATCAATGTGCAATAAACATTACACTGCTTCTGTGAAGACACGTTTCACTTTCGTGTTCTATACCGATTCCTATATAAGAGGGATCAACCACATTTTTTTGTATTGCCACACGTTCCTTTGGAGCCACACGATAAGGGTTTTGTCGAATGGGTCGGGCGTAGACATCAGTAATGATGCGATGTTTGGTAAGTGGCGTTTGACCAACTCTTAACGCTTAACGCAGAGGAGAAACATCCCTGGTACTGACCGATGACCTCATGAAGACGGTCTCGCTCAACGGCTGTTAGCGTCGGACTAACGTCTGCAATAGCCGCAGCTGCGGGGATTGTAGAAGCCGCCTCCTGCGGTAAGTGGCAGTCTTCTATTTGTGTTACTTCGTCGAAATAAGCGACAGCTGTGCCTCTAACGATGTGTCGACGCTCCTTACTAAAATTCGTCTACAAGAGTTCAGCGTTTTCAATGATTGCATTGATAAGGGCTCGGGCAATGGAAAGGCCGCAATTCAGTGCTAGCGCATTGATGTGTTCAGCGACTCCGGTCCGATTCTGTAGGCTGTCACAGTGCACGGGCACGAAAGAGCAACTCCGCGGCAAAAGTATGACGTCATTCGCAGCAATACGTAAGCGTGGTTGTGGGTGGTCCTCATGGGTGACATTATCCGAGTTCGTGACAAACGTGACGCATCTGTCCCGGATGTTAACCACGGCGCCGTACTCACGCAGGAAATCCATCCCCAATATAAGTTCTCAGACAGAATGACGAGGGAGGCGACGAAGTTTGAACCGGCGATTTAGAGGGGCCGTGCATTTCTCGACAGGTGTCATCAACTGACATCCGGCGGTTCTTATGTTGGGCCCGTGCCATGGCGTCTTCACCTTCCTTAGCGCCTTCAGGCACGAATTAAACCTGGTAATGAAAAAGTTATTTTAACACCATTTTCGGTTTTCCATGTTTCAATAAAAGAGCCATTAAAAGATGCAAGCATAAGTTACATTTGTCATAGTTTTCCGTGGTGTTCACAATTGTGGACAGGGCGCCTTAATCTGAAAAAAATATTGCACTGTACTTTCTATTTTAGTTCGCTTAGCTAGGTAAGTGGGGTAAAACATTTTTCCGGGGACTCTTCTTTGATGATATAAACATGTGTACTCTACTTTGTGTGGCAAAGATGGAAGCGATCATTCTGAGCCAACCGGCAAAAAAACACGTGGCATTTTGGGCAGCGAATTCGGCTCTTCGCTGCGCATCTCTTACGGCGGCAACGCTGTGCATTTGGTGTGCGAACGTGCTCCTACCAGTGATCGTACCTGTCATACCTAATGACAGCGGTCAAAGTGACAGCGGTGTCGCCTTCTTGACAACAGGCTTATAGCTGTCATCACTTGGCATACCGCGCTTTTTTGGAGTATTTCTGTTCAGGCTATTCGTAATGTCTGTTTGGAATGCCGTCATGTGCATGGTATTTCTCTGTATGAGCTTCTCAGCGCTTGCGTTCCTGAGGTACTGTAACCAGCTCAGCGCAAAACACAGAAAATGAGAAATCACTCTCACGGGCCACTGTATGCGCCAAGTCTAGCTCCACGCATTCATCATTCGAGAGATCTGCATCGGTTACGTTACCGTTTGGAATTTTCGCAAAAAGTTTGTCAACAGTCTGGCCATTGACCTTCCTTCTCTCTACCGCATGGTTAAAATGGCTGAATAAAGTAAGATGTTTTCATTATTTATGCCAAGGGACGTCATGTGCTATACAAGGCAGCTCGCTTGGATAAGCGGCTTTGAGGGGCCATGTACACAAACGTGTACACTAACTTTCGGTAGTTGCGCGTGGCTCTCTTACACTTGGTACTCCAAGAAAGGATAGTATTTGACAATAACGAAACATTGCATTTACAAATAAATGGCTTTTGGTTGTATTTATTAAAGGTAATACCATGAAACCGAGTAAAAACGAGATAATTATGGTTTGCACCGCTGAAGCTTGAAGCGGCCCTGTCCCCGTGCTTTCTCATTATTATTTCGTATGTCTTCAGAGCGATGGTGCCACTTGTCAAATACAGAAAGGAAAGACGCATTCGCCCAGAATTTTCAAATCAAATTTTTCAATCTGTAATTCGAGATAGGCGAATTCAAAGTTGGTGTCCACGTTTGTGGACACGACGCCTAAAGGGGTTAGTTTGTCGGCGAGCTGTAAGCTTATCATTGACAAATGGGAGCCAGAGTCAACAAGAGCGGCTACTTGGTAGCCGTCAATGCGAACGATCAGGTCGGCGCTGAGGACGTCTGTTACATCTTTCGTAGTTGTATCTGTCGTATTCGTTGTTGCATTCTTCGTCGTCGGAGTCTTTGCATCATCGTTCATCGATTATGGGGGATCTGGAGAACTTCGAGTACTGGCAGCCTCACCCCCGGAGGTCACTGCGTCTAGTTTACCCGTCGCAGGCTAGGGTACCTGCCCATAGTGATGTCTGCAAAACTGCGACGAGTCGGTGAATTGTAGCGCGCAGAAGCTGGAGAAAGAGAACGTGATCGGGGAGTCGTCGTATTTTGCCTCTGAACGTTCACAGGAACGTCGCTGTAGGCGCGTCGACCGTCATACGGAGAATAGGCGTAGTTGGAAGAAAAACTTGGGTATTGGGCGGCGCAATAGTTGTTCCATTTGTGGCAAACTCGTTAGAGGTGTCCAGCTTCGCCACAATAGGGTCACACTTGGTGGTGGTCGACGGTGCGCCATAATCGGTTTTCCGACGCTGATAGCTCGGCGGCAACTCTCCATGGAGCTAAGGAGTGGCGTGCGCATGGTGAAGATACGGCACTGTTTGTGCTGGTGTGATCGGCGGTGCCGGTAGAGCCGATGTGGATGACGATATCACGTCCGTATCATGTCCGATATCCCGTGCCAGAAGAGTCGATGGGCATGACGATATCGGCTCTGTTTGTAGCGTAGGTGATGTTCTAGTTGTGGGTGTCAACGGCGTCGAAGTTGTGTTGATTGGAAGCCAAGCAGCCTCCGCATAAGTAAGGCGCCGCTGCGCGTTACCACAGTCTGGCGATGAAAAAGCTTGCCGTACTTCTTCCTAACCACATCAGCTACAACCAATACCGCTGGCGCCGGTTCCGTACCCATACTAACAAATCCGAGCTGCCGAAGCTCTCCTCGCACAACCTGTCGGATAACTTCACGCAGAGGCTTGTCATTAGTACTCATTACTCGCAGCCAGTACGGAAGTGCTCGCCGCCGAGTTATCCATGTCATGCTGGCGATATCGTTGCTGTAAGGCCCGTTCAATGGCTGTAGCCTCTTTTGTGAACTGCGCCACTGTAGTCGGTGGACTTCTCACAAGGCCAGCAAACAGTTGATCTTTCACTCCCCGCAAGAGGTAACGCAGCTTTTCTTTCCTCGGGCATGTCGGGGTCTGCTCTGCGGAAAAGAGGGGCCATGTCTTCTGAGAACATAGCAACGCTATCATAAGGTTTTTGAAGGCGGATTTCAAGGAGACGCTGCGCATTTTCCCTCCTGTCGATGCTTGTATATGTAACCAGCTGCTTCGTGCGGAAATTGTTCCAGGTGGCAAAGCTCCTCTCCCGGTTAACGTACCGCTTACGAGCATTGTCCTTCATACAGAATTAAACACTTGAGAGTTTGTCCTCCGAGCTGGTCTTATGGTTGTACTTGGCTACACGCTCGAACTGGACTGGCCAATCTTGGACGTCTTCAAAGGGATCCCCAAGAAAGCTCTCCCGAACCACAGGATTTTGCAGTGTTACTTGCGAAGGAGCCGCGGTGGCCATAGTAGTTGCCGAAGGTAAACGATTTGTCGAGGTTTCTCGCAGGGGACACGACTCGGGTGCAAGGCCTAGCAGGCGGCGACTGAACCGGTGGACCGGTGTATTGATGCGCGATGGCGATTCCGGGCTCGATCGTCGGCTCCGAGAATGGGTGCCAAGCATGAAGGATCAAGTATACCCAGCACCTCCACCAGCGTAACGGCATGGGATCGACGGGGACGCGGAGCAGCACCAAGAAATACACCTTTTCAATCGTCAAGAATACCAACAACATCTTCTGCGACTGCACGTTCAACCTAAAATTAAAATCACGCGCTTCGTCAACCTCGTCCCCACTGGCACATACCCACGGCAATATGGGTGCTCCACTATATATATATATATATATATATATAAATCAGTGAAGTAAAGAGTAACAAGAGCCGGCACAGAAGTAGTTCGAAAAATAGAAGCACGTAGGAAAAACATAACAAGACTTTAGTGACGTTTCGGGCGGGGTCCGGCCTTCATCAAGAGTGCGTGTACAAGCATACAGAGCTCAATTTATACCTTTTTGCCGTAAGGGCGAAAAGAGACAAGAAAAAATACAAAGTGAAAAAGAAGGAAATACAAAGTAAAAAAAGAATACAACGAACAGGTAAATGGAAACTTCCGCGTCCACAGAGTGGAATTATTATAAAAAGTGAATACAACAAGGCCGTGAAAACAAGCTCGTAAATAGTGCGGCCCATGACCACAGGCGTGCACAGATTTCATGTCGTCATGGATGTCAACTCGTACAATAACTCATGTCAAAGTCATCAAAACGACGGGCATGTACAGTGGTGCTATACTGGGGTACAAAGTTGGGCGTGCATGGAGTGGGATTATTGAAAACGTATTAACAAAATGCATGCGGGCGTCGCTGACAGGGTTTAGTGGCGTCGTGAGTGTGGACGCATCGAATGGCTCATGTCAAGGTGCATCAAAAACGACGGGCATGTACAGTGGTGCTATACCTGGGTACAAAGTTGGGCGTGCATGGAGTGCGATTATGGAAAACGTATTAACAAAAAACATGCGGGCGTCACTGACAGGATTTAGTGGCGTCGTGAGTGTCCACACATTTGATGACTCATGTCAAGGTATATCAAAAACGACGGGCATGTACAGTGGTGCTATACAGGTGTACAAAGTTGGGCGTGCATGGAGTGGTTCTTTTGTTAATACGTTTTCAATAATTCCACTCCATGCACGCCCAACTTTGTACCCATGTATAGCACCACTGTACATGCCCGTCGTTTTTGATGTACCTTGACATGAGCCATTAGATGCGTCCACACTCACGACGCCACTAAACCCTGTCAGCGACGCCCGCAGCTTTTTGTTAATACGTTTTCAATAATCCCACTCTATGCACGCCCAACTTTGTACCCCTGTATAGCACCACTGTACATGCCCGTCATTTTGATGACTTTGACATGAGTCATTGAACGAGTTGACATCCACGACGACATAAAATCTGTGCACGCCTGTGGTCATGGGCTATTCACGATTTACGAGCTTGTTTTCACAGCCTTGTTGTATTCACTTTTTTTAATAATTCCACTGTGTGAACGCGCAAGTTTCCATTTACGTGTTCGTTGTATTCTTTTTTTACTTTGTATTTTCGTCTTTTTCACTTTGTATTTTTTCTTGTCTCTTTTCACCCTTACGGCAAAAAGGTATAAATTGAGCTCTGTATGCTTGTACACGCACTCTTGATGAAGGCCGGACCCCGGCCGAAACGTCAGTAAAGTCTTATGTTTTTCCTACGTGCTTCTATTTTTTGAACTATATATATATATATATATATATATATATATATATATATATAATTGTTACGGAGCAATCCATACATGCATCAACGCGATGCTTGGCAGAGCGACAAAGACGACGATGAAGACTCTGGCACTTGGGCCGAATCGGGCATCTCTTGCCCTAGCCTCCTCTGTATATATTTTGTAAATGTATCCTTCGCCTCCATCTCGCTTCTGTCACACTTTGGTGGTGGTGCTGGGTACGTCTGTCCTGGCAACCGAACTTCGCAGTGGCCATCGTTTCGGACATGTCTGCGATGGCGGAAGACACAGCATCTACATCAGCACCCGCCACTTCAATGGTCGTGCTTGTGGACGACCATTGTCCGGTTCCGGTGACGCGGACGTTGAAGAGTGGCTGGCAGAGTACGAATGTGTGAGTAGGAACAACCTATGGCACCCTACCATGATGTTGGCAAATATAATCTACTACCTGAAAGGTACTGCGAGGGTATGGTTTGATAATAACGAAGCTGAGATTGGGAGCTGGGACACCTGCTAAAGAAAAGCTCCGAGAATTGTTTCGGGAAGCCCATAGGCCGTAAGATCGCCGCGACAAAGACGCTCACGTGACGTGCGCAGGCGGCTACTGAATCTTACGTCGCGTACATAGAAGACGTATTAGCGCTATGCCGCAAGGCCGACACCGAGATGCCGGAGGACGACAAGGTTGGGCATATCTTGAAAGGGATCGCCGACGACGCCTTCAGCCTTTTAATGTGTAGAAATTGTTCTACAGTCGACGCTATTATCAAGGAGTGCCTGTGCTTTGAGCAATCTAAAAGCCGGCGCATTGGCCACTCATTTGCTCGGCTTCCCAACACGGCGGCAACGTCCTCTTGCGAAGACCACACGGCTGCACAACCGTCAGTTCCACCAGACCAGCTGACACGTATTGTACGCCACGAACTTGAGGCCATGACCCCTGCTCCAGTTCACGCCGGTGACTCTAGCTCGATTACGACTCCATTCATTCAAGCCATTGTCCAGCAGGAGCTCGCCAACATGGGCATTCACTCTGTGTGCACCATTGCCAGCCCAACACAAACTTCGTGGCGTCCGCCCTCTTCCTATCAAGAGCAGCGTTTCGCTACTCGATATCGTGACCCTGCTGCTTGGCGAACCCCTGACGATCGACCGATATGTTTCAGTTGTCACCGTATCGGCCACGTCGCCCGTTACTGCGCCACCCACTGGTACTCGGCGCCTTCGAATGCTGTCTACCCCTTACCGCCGCCCCGAGAGCACCCGCTTTCCGCCTTCAACCAAGACCTATTTCCCCAACGCCGATGTTTCCCCCAGGATAAGTAGCCGCTCCCCGTCGCCCCGTGGTCACCAGTAACGCTCGCCTCCAGGCCGTCGCACGTCGTCTCGCTCACCACAGACTCGCCGCCCGTCGTCCACCTTCAGCCCTGCTCGTGCCTATCAGGAAAACTAAACAATGCAGCGCCCTGAGGTGATGCTGCATTGACGAGTGCCACCACAAATCCTCTTCTGACGCTGCCGACAAGACGAAGCTTGTTAGACGTTGATGTTGATGGCGTAACTATTTCTGCACTCATCGACACGGGAGCGCACATCTCTGTAATGAGTGCAGATTTTCGTCGACGCCTTCATAAAGTGCTCACGCACACCGCCTCCCGCATTCTCCGCGTCGCTGATGGAGGGACTCCTGCCATTCTTGGGATGTGCACCGACCGTGTCTGCATTACTGGTCATCCCACTTCAGTCGAATTTGCCGTCATCGAGAAGTGCCCCCATGACAATATCCTCGGCTTAGATTTTTTGTCTACTCATTCTGCCCTCATTGATTGTGCAGCCGGTGCTCTTAAGCTTGAGCTGCCCCATCCTCCCGACAGTCCAGCCGACATAACGCTACGCTTATGCTATGGCCACCACGTTCGTTTGCCGCCTCAAGCTGCTACATACGTTACTTTGACGTCTTCACGCGACATTCCCGATGGCGACTACGTCTTGTCTCCGATTATCGACGTCCTGTTAGCCCCCGATGTCGCCCTGGCTCACAGCATTGTTTCCGTTGCCGACAATACGGTGGTCGTGCCGCTTCTCAACGTCAGCCTGTTGACTCAGGTTATCCCGCAAGGCATGTCGCTGGCCACCATTTCCCCGCTTCACCCCTGCAAGATTGCCGCTTTGGATGCAGATGTCTCGCCGCCTTCTTGCTCCGTCAACTTCGCGCCTTCGTCTATCAGCGACATTAACAACATGATTGCTCCCGATCTGAGCCAGGCGCAAGCCCGAGATCTCTACCGGGTCCTGGCGTCCTATCGTGACATCTTTGATTTCGACGGCCGCCCTCTAGGCCAAACATCTTTCGTGGCTCATCGAATGAACACTGGTGACGCCACTCCTATACGCCGACATCACGAACGTATCGCATCACGAACGTCAAGCCATCTAGAACGAGGTCGACAAAATGATTACCAAAGACGTCATAGAACCTTCATCTAGCCCATGGGCCTCCCCTGTCATTATCGCGAAATAAATTACACCATCTTCCCTAAAGGACACTAATAAAGTTATTCATCCATCCATCCATCCATCTTCCCGAGGGGAACCATGGGCTGATACGGAGCATCGCGGTCGTTATTACGGCGTTAATTACGTTGTTATTACGGTGTTATTAACGTTGCTAACTTGGTGTCGCTCAGCGAAAGCGGCGGCGCTCTCGTGGTCGCGTGCCGCATCGGGAGCAGCCTCTCGTTGTGGACGTTTACAGGTGGCTTCCCGTTCTCGAACTTCGGGTTCCGTCGCTCGCTTCGTACGTTTACGTTGAACTTCACGGTCCCGAACCTCAGGTTCTGCTGCTCGACGTTCACGAACCAACGCGGCTTCCCGTTCTCTAAGCTCAGGATCCGCTGCTCGACGTTGACGTTTCGAAGTGGCTTCGCGTTCTCGAAGTGTGGAATCTGCTGCTCGACGCTGAGGTTTCGAAGCGGCTTCGCGCTGGCGAACCGAATCTGGATCCGCTGCGCGTCGCCGACGTTTACGTTCTGCGTCAGGAGCTCTTCTCTGCGCAGCCTTGTCTTCAGAGGTGCTCGCGGTTCTGTTAATGAACTGGCTGCTGCTGTTTGAAGATGTGACAGGCAGCTCGTTGACAGATTCGTTGGCGTCCATTCAGCGCATCGGACGGCGCAGCGTGACTAAACCGAAGCAGCGCAACTGAGGCAGCGGCTCATGCACCGGGTTTATATAAGCAGCTGGCGCGGAGAGGAGGAGGAGAGGGAGAGGCGCACATGCGCGCGCTATCGCACAGGTGACGGATGAAGACACGGAGGGAGAAGCGCGTTAACGAACAGATGGCGTGGAGAGGGGGAGAGGAGGAGAGAGGCGTTATCGCACAGCTGGCATGGAGAGAATGAGGAGAGGTGCGGACGGACGCCGACGCCGACGCCAACGACGCCGCGGCACAGGCCGCCGCTAATAAGATGCTCCGCATCTAAAAGAAGGACGGCAGCCGGCGTTTCTGCGTTGATTATCAGAATTTGAACAAAGTCACTCATAAAGACGTCTACCCTTTGCCTCGTATCGATGACGCCCTCGACTGCCTTCATGGAGCCAATATTTTTCTTCCATCGACCTTCGGTCTGGCTATTGGCAGATTTCAGTCGACCCTATGGTCCGCGAAAAAAACTGCCTTTATTACGCCCGATGGACTATACCAATTCAAGGTCATGCCGTTCGGACTGTGTAATGCCCCAGCAACTTTCGAACGTATGATGGACTCTGCTGCGGGTATATAAATGGTCCATCTGTCTATGCTATTTAGACGATGTGATTGTCTACTCGTCTACATTTGAGAGCCACCTCACCCGTTTATCGGCCGTTCTTGCCGTCTTCCGAAGAGCCACCCTTCAGCTGAACTCCGCCAAGTGCCGTTTCAGGCGGCGCGAGATAACTATGCTCGGTCACCTTGTCAGTGCTGCCGGTGCTCAACCAGACCCCGACAAGGTGCACGCGAGCAGTGCAACAATTTCCCGTGCGGCGTTCAGCCAAAGACGTCCGTAGTTTCGTAGGATTATGTTCCTACTTTCGTTGCTTTGTCCGGAACTTCGCGGACATCGCCCGCACTCCTACGGAACTCTTGCAGAAGGACGTTCCTTTCGTGTGGGGACCCGAACAAGCAGCTTCGTTTTCTGCCCTCGTCCGCCTACTCAATACACCACCAATACTGGTCCATTTCGACCCCTCATCGCCTACGGAACTTCGTGCTGATGCCAGTGGTCATGGAATTGGGGCTGTCCTTGGCCAAACACAGCACGGCAAGGAACGTGCCATCGCCTACGCCAGTCGCCTTCTGTCCTCGTCCGAACGAAACTTTTCCATCACTGAACGCGAGTGCCTGGCTTTAGTGTGGGCTGTCACCAAATTCAGACTTTACTTGTTTGGCCGAACTTTTTCTGTAGTTACAGACCATCATGCTCTATGCTGGTTTTCGTCGCTGAAGGATCCGTCTGGACGTCTCGGCCGCTGGGCATTACGGCTTCAAGAATACTCGTTTGCTGTGCACTACAAGTCTGGACGATTGCACCAGGATGCTGATTGCTTAATACGTGACCCTGACGATGCTCCCTGACCTCATTGACCCTTACTCCAACGCCTGCGTACTGTCCATCCTTGCTTTGGATGATATCCACACCGAACAGCGACGAGACGCGTCCTTACGGCTCGTAATCGACCGTCTTACCTTACCATGACCAGACCATTCTGTTCGCCTGTTTGAGCTACAAGACAACGTTCTGTATCGTCGTAATCTCAGCTCACATGGCCCAGAGCTTCTACTTGTCCTACCTCGCCATCTTCGCTCCAGTGTTCTTCACCAGCTTCACGACGTACCAACTGCCGGTCACCTAGGTGTCTCGCGTAGATACGCCCGCAACGGACGCCGGTTTTTCTGGCCTGGCATGTACCGTTCTGTGCTCCGCTACGTCGCTGCTTGTGAACGCTGCCAACGCCGCAAGCGCCCTGCAGCGCTGCCTGCAGGCCAGCTACAACCTATAGATATCCCTGCAGAGCCATTCTTCCTCATCAGCCTTGATCTTCTAGGCCCTTTCCCTACGCCCATCTCGGGAAACAAATGGGTTGCGGTCGCGACAGACTACGCCACGCGCTTCGCAACCAGGGCTTTGCCGACAAGATGTTCTACAGACGTCGCTGACTTTCTCCTACACGACATAATTCTACATCATGGCGCCCCTCGGCAGCTCCTCACTGATCGCGGGAGGTACTTCCTATCAAGAGTGGTAGATGACATCCTTCCTGCCTGCTCCACTGAACATAAGCTCACCACCGCTTATCATCAGCAGACGAATGGATTGACCGAGCGCCTGAACCGAACGCTAATCGAGATGCTGGCCATGTATGTTTCACCAGATCACTGTGACTGGGAACTGCACGTTACAATTTGTTACCTTTGCTTACAATTCCTCGCGGCATGACACCGCTGGATATTCACCGTTTTATCTGCTCTTTGGCTGACATCCTGCATTGACCTTCGGGACTCTCCTTCCTTCGGCTCCTCACTAGCCTACTGAATACGCCAGTGACGTCGCAGCTCGAGCCCGTGCAGCTCGTCAACTTGCCCACGATCGACTTTCCGCTTCGCAAGCAGCCTAGAAGTCCCGTTACGATAGATGACACAGAAGCGTGCATTTCACGCCTGGCTCTCTGGTCGTACTATGGTCGCCATGCCGCCGCATTGGCCTATCAGAGAAGCTCCTATCACGTTACACCGGACCCTACAAGGTTCTTCGTCAACTCGGTGACGTTAATTACGAAATTGTACTCCTTGATCCTGCATCTTCGACCTCATCGCTGCCAACTGAAGTTCATGTTTGTCGGCTGAAGCCATACTGCACTTCTAGCTCCTCGCCTTCATAGCAAGCGCCAGGATAGCGATTCAGCCGCCGGAGAGTGATGTTACGGAGCCATCCATACATGCACCAACGCGATGCTTGGCAGAGCGACAAAGACGACGATGAAGACGCTGGCACTTGGGCCGGACCGGAGATCTCTTGCCCTAGCGTCCTCTGTATATATTTTGTAAATATATCCTTCGCCTCCATCTCGCTTACGTCACAATATATATATATATATATATATATCAGTGAAGCAAAGAATCACAGGAGCCGGCACAGAAATAGTTCAAAAAATAGAAGCACACAGGAAAAACATATAACAGGACCTTACTGACGTTTCGGCCGGGGTTCGGCCTTCATCAAGAGACCTGTTGATGCCGGACACGTCAGTAAAGTCCTGTTATATGTTTCGCTTAAACAGTTGTACTTTTTGAACTATATATATATATATATATATATATATATATATATATCGGCACGCCTGTTGGCCGCTATCGTTGTCCTTCGTGTGCAACTTGCTTTTGTGGGCACCGGTTCGCCCAATAAACACTCCGTTTCGTGGTTCATGGTTTTGGAACTGTTTTCTTCACCGCCACCACTACGTGACATTATGAAAAGGAAGAAAGGAAACCGAGGCACCCGATTTTAATCAGTCATATCATGATCAGCAAAAAACCAATAACACCAAGGACGGCATAGGGGAAATTTTCTGTAGTTCCTAATTGAAATCAAGGACAAATAAATAAATGTAAATGAAAGTTGCTGAAAAAAAAACTGGCCACAGTAGAGATACAAACTAACGTCTTCGCATTACGCGCGCGATGCTGCTACCAAGTGAGCTACTGCGGCGCCGTTTTTCCATCCACTTTCTGCGGTATTTATGCTTATCGGCTAGAGCCATGGAAGTATTACGCAGCGTCACCACTCATGTCTTTGGCGGTGGATGCGGAACATCCTTTCTGCTGCAGGCGTCACGTCTACGAAAAAATTTTGAATGAAGGTCAATAAACGCACTCATGCTACCAGAAGGCACCGAAGCCGCCGTATTTGAGACCCTCACTATGTAATAATCGAGAAGAAAGGAAACCGAGAGACCGGATTT
This sequence comes from Dermacentor silvarum, assembly GCF_013339745.2. Taxonomy (NCBI): domain Eukaryota; kingdom Metazoa; phylum Arthropoda; class Arachnida; order Ixodida; family Ixodidae; genus Dermacentor; species Dermacentor silvarum. The sequence continues at coordinate 33,349,235 of NC_051155.1, forward strand.
TAATTAGTCATGTCATAAGATGCCAACAAAGATACCAAGGACAGAATAAGGAAAATTATCTGCAGTTCTCAATTGAAATGAAGAAAGTATAAGTAAGTGGAAGTGAAAGTGTACGAAAATAACATTTCTTCAATTTAATAAACTTTTTTTATTCAATTAAGAACGGCAGATAATTTCCCCTATGCTTTCTTTGGTGTCATTGTTTGTTGGCTTCTTAAGATATGACGATACATATCGTATATTGAACATCCAATTTTTCGGACTCTCCATGGTCCGTGAAAATGTCCGACAATTCAGGCAGTCCCAAAAATGTATGCGTGCCTCCTCACTGCCTGCCAGCGCTCAAATCGCCACTGGCACGTACGAAATACCTCTGACAGCGTGCCAACACACTAATTACGCGCATCGCGGTGCTCTTACTATGGCAGGAGACGGCGGGTGCACGCTTATATAATTAAGGAATGCATACTGTATCCCGTGACAATGGCCCCTTCCCACGCTTGATATGGTTCGCCGAATTACTTTGTGTATGCTTCACCACATAACAATGCTGCACTGAGGCAAAGCTCACTATGGGGAACTGGCATTATGCAACGCGATCGTGCTTTCCGAAATTCGAAGCCATTGGAGAGGATTACAGATGCGCAGTCTGCGCCATTGCTGACAGCGGTCAATTCTTTCAATGAAAAACACGGCACCAGACTGCAAGAAGCTTGGTAGCGAACGTCGAAGCAGGTAGGCCTAGCGCTGCCGCGTTGGTGTTGACGGCTGCCAGAGGATCTGCTTGCGAGAGCGCCTGTTGCAGGCGGCAAGATAATCAAAATGGTGGCGGTGGTGGCTTCGATTAGGTCGTTTACGACCTGCGGATATGGCAAAAGTCCGGAAAATCGAACGGCGAAGGGAATTTGCGGCCGAAATTTCAGACGTTCTTACACATGGACTCTATGGGCTACGTGGCGGTGCCACAAAGGCGTCCGAATTATCGGGCTTGTCAGGAAAATTGCGGGTACGGAAAGATCGGTCGTCGACTATATATATATATATATATATATATATTGGAACTGGCAGCGGTCATCTCCGGACCACCGCCAGTTGCTCTTTGCTCCTAGAAGAGGCTGTACGTGGGTCGAGTGCTCCTGAACAAAAATCGAAATGAGGTGAACGCGGTTTCCATCATGGATCCGGGACCTCAAACAGGTGCGACGTATTTCTATCGCATTTATCGCGCATTTACTATATCGGCATTAAATGTTTATTTACGAAGTACTACAGACTTTACAATGTCCAAGCAGGGAAGGGAATACAAAAGGTCACTTCAAATGCAATGATTACACAGAAAAAAAATTACACCATCTTCCCGAGGGGAACCATGGGCTGATGCGGAGCATCGCGGTCGTTATAACGGCGTTCACGCGATGTGATGGGGACCAACGCAAGTTAACACGTAATAAAAACGTAATAACACCAAGTTAAAAACGTTAATAACACCGTAATAACAACGTAATTAACGCCGACGACCGCGATGCTCCGCATCAGCCCATGGTTCCCCTCGGGAAGATGGTGTAATTTTATTTGAAGAAGAGTAATGAAATTGCGTAGACGAAGGTGAAACGGTTAACGAATGTCTTTATTGAGCAGCGTCTATTTGAGGTGTGCACTTGCTTTGAGTACGATGGCTTTGTGGTCGGTGAAATGAACTGAGAGTGGATCTCGTAGCAGTAGTTGTATCTTGAAATTGCTGAAGACGTGATCGATGCATGTTCCGTGAATGGTAGTTGGCTGCTGTTTGCGGTCGTCGTGTGATGCGTGTTGTAGCGAGTGGTGTGATGACATGTACTGAACCATCCAATCGTTCTTCATGATGTCGACATTACAGTCGCCAATGAGCATGGTTGTGTGTCTGCGTATTGTTGCTTTCGGTATTCACCCATGGCCTCGTCGATGTACTTCTCCACGGCTGTGCGTGAGAGGTTGAGTGCGAGGTACATTGTCATGACGTTAACGCCATAGACGCTAGCGGCACAATGCTCGCCGTTGCTACGTTGGTCAGCAGCGGTGCGCAGTTCTAGGTCCAGCGCGTTGACAGAACGTTTGTCGGAACGCTTGACGTAGATTTCCACACCGCCCGCAGGTCGTCCAAACCCCTGCGTACGCGCGACCGTAGCGTAGCCGGCAATGTCGACGTTCACTGCGTTCCACGTCTCCATAAAGCGGAGCATGTCCACTTTGCTGAGCACCGGATCTTGCTCAATGTCTAACGCATGAGCGCTGAGCGATCTGGTGTTTAGGAGTGCTAGCGTGAATTCGGTCTCTGCGTGAACGCCGGTCTCGAGCACGTGCAAGTACCGGTGGGTGACGGTGTCTAGCTTGTGTTTCTGCAAGCGTTCAAACTCGTCCGCCATGTTCTTGTCGGCGTTGACGTGTCTGTGATGGAAGCAGTGATCGCCGGCCGAGTTGGTGAGGTATAGGTTGTTGATGTTGGTGCAACGGCTCAGCGCAACGTACACCAACTTTTGCGGATGGGTCTTTGCGTACTCGTACACGACCTCGGAGTACGTGCCGCGCATGCGCGCTATCACACAGGTGGTGGATGAAGACACGGAGGGTGAAGCGCGTTATCGAACAGATGGTGTGGAGAGGGGGAGAGGAGGAGAGAGGCGTTATCGCACAGCTGGCGTGGAGAGAATGAGGAGAGGTGCGGACAGACGCCGACGCCAACGACGTCGCGGGACAGGCCGCCGCTATAAGATGCTCCGCATCTAAAAAGGACAACTTTTGCGCAGCTTGCACTAAGTTGTACAAGGCAGGAGTCACAGCGGAGCTGGTGATCACCCAGCTTCTTCCTTGTTTCACTTTCCCGGACTCGGAACTCAGGCTCCTCGACCGTTCGTCGCTGTTAAGCAGCAGCGGTTTCGGCGCGAACTCCGGATTTGCACGCAGTCGCTGCAGTCGTTCTTGGCTGACGGCACGACGAGCTTCCAGTTGAGCGGCTTCTTCTTCGGGAGTCTTATACTTCTTCGGCCGTCCCATGTTGCATTTACTCAGTGCGAAGTCGAGTAGAGTTGCGTGTGTCGCCGTCGCGGCGACATGACCATCAATCAGTGCGACGTCATGGCCAAGCTTCACAAAGTGTTGTCATGACTAAGCAAAGCAAGAATTGTGGCGCGAAGCAATGACATGGGTGGACGAAGCTGGGAAAGTGATTGCTAGGCGACCGCATTGACGGAGCGGGTCTGCTGGAACGCGGTGTCGGCATTGGAACGCGGTATCAGTGTTGCAAGGTGCGCTATGCAACGCGCAGTGACGTCATCGCTGGCGTGGCGGTGGAGGAGCGTTGCCGGAGCTAGGGGAAACGAGGCGCAGCTTTGGCAGGTGGTTTCTAGGCGACGCGCAGTGACGTCTTCGCTAGGCGAGTTTTTGCGAACGCTACGCGGGGAAACGAAAAGCTTAAACAGGCCCGCTGTTGAAACGCTGTACAAAGACTTTCATGTGATGAAATTTTACAAGCACATTTGTTCAGAGCATAAGACTTTTTGTAGTGCTTTAGAATATTTTTTTGGCAAAAATGACATGTTCTAGCATTTTGTGCCAGTCCTCAATTGTTTAAAGAAATACGAATATTTTAATGCTTAAGTCCAGGCGAAGTTTGGTGTCAGCCTGTAGATGTGCTTATGGAGCGTTTTACATGTGGTTAGTAGGTATGCTTAACGTAAACGCCATAAACCCTAACGTATACTTAACAAACGAGTGCAAAAAGTTTATTCGGCACACCTCGCGTCTTTCTTGAAGAGACCTAATCAGATTAGGCGACATCAGAGAAGACCGGGAATCAGGGGCGTAATTCACTAAACTGCGCCGTTCTTACGCACTTTTTTAGGAAAAAAGTTCTTACGCTAAGCTAAGAGTGCCACCGAAGTGGCAGCGCAGTTCACTCACGACATCGCATGAGAGCGAGGAGGAAGCATAGCTCGGATTAAACGACAAGAAATAAAAGAAGCGCGATTGCCCCATATCGCGATTGGACATCACGCGTCTGTAGTCGAGGCTATGCTCTCCCGACAAATCATTGCACACCCCTATTCGACAGCTTTCTTTTCCGGCCGTCTGCAACAGCGCCGACAACCTTAACCGCGCTCGCCCGTTCACCGCACCGCCGTCAAAAGAACTGCGGTGAAAGTGTTACGCATTCTGCTCACATTTATCAGATAGACAGGACTGCTGGACACATAGCGACATATTTGGTGCAGAAAGAGACGCTCAGTCAGAACAAGTGGTGGACATGTCTGCCGGGCTCACCCTGCCTGCATACACCACCACCCTATTACAAAGCTACTACATATATTTATTTTGATATTAATTAAGGAATTAAAAACAAAAGTTCAATAATGTATGGTTGCTATGGTCTCAAGGCGAAGGGTCAATCCCCCGTACGTTCAACGTTATGGTATGTGATTTCGCTGCCCTCTGTTGCAGGTGAGGTTCTAATGACGCACATAGGCTCATTATCATATATAGGTATATAGGTATATACCTCACCAGCCCGTACCGTCTAATGGACTGGTCGACGACTTTGTCAAGCGCCACCCTACGACGAAACGCGCGCTCCCTTCGCAAATGATCACTGTCGAGGGCACGGAGAGTTAATAAAGTAGCCCTAAAAAGAAATGCAGAAAGAAGTCGTGACTATCAATACCCCCAAATTATGACAGACAACTTCACTACGTAACATCGTCACATGCCAGCTTCCCTGCCTATCAACACTTTGCCATCCTATCAGCGTTCATCGCTTCTTCTTAGCTTCTCTTCAGCTGATAAAACACGATGATGCCTCGCTCCAGGTCAAGAGTTTGTTCTTGCTGATTCAGGCGACTGAATTCGAACAGCGGCGAGATGCACAAAGGGGTGTACAAATCAATTTTGGAGATCAATAATAAATCATAGTCAGGGCTTGGAGTCAGGGCGATGTCAGGGCTTGGAACCCCTAATTACACTCTCTGTCATAGTCTAAGTGGCCCCTCATAGAAGTCAAGGCTGATCGGTCAGCATCACCACTATGCTCAGTGCCAACGTGTGCCATAAATTTACCAGCATCATAAGAACGCACGCTCAAATGCACGTCAGAATACTGCACAGCACCGTACTCGAAGCACATAGAAGTTCCACATTCTAGCTGGTTTCGAATCAAATCGGTTCAGCTCGGCGATCTTGCGACAGTAACGCACTTTGTTCAGAGCAGTGACTGCACATATAGTACGATGCCAAGGTGGTATGGTATGTGCCGCTTGGGTGGCATCCAAGCGGCACCCGACGCCCTTCTGTAAACATGTGAACGCGGCCTCGCAGTACGAAGCGAAATGCGGCTCAAGAGCAACAGTCCGTTAAAATTCCGCACGAATTTTGTATGTTCTAAAACGTCATAAGCGTACTTTTATGTCCACTGCAGGGCGAAGGCCTCGATAAGTATTTTCCCCCTTTTCTTGCGGCTAATTAAAACGCGTGAAGCCACAACTATCACTGAGGCAGCATCGAAGCCTGAGAAGTTGCGGATACGTGTGCTGTGTAAAGGCAAATAGGGAAGTTACACATAAATGAAATAATTATTCAGTTTCAGCCGTATGCCGCAAGCCCTCCGGCATTTATGTGAAGTTCGTTCAGTCCTTCAGTACGATCCCTACGATATGCACTTGCACCGCTAATGATATACAAATGTAGCTTTTTCCAAACGCGCTAAATTAGGTGATCGGACTGTGCGCCGCCGGGAGAGCGCACAAGGCAGCATAATTCGAGCGATGTCAATGCTGATCTTGCTGCTACGACGCATTTTAGTGACCGCACTTAGCGTCGGGCATGCTCCACATTGTTCACTGCACGATACCGGGTCACTGTGACCGACTTTATCGCGCCATCATGTTAACTTGACTACTGCGCAGAAAGCGCGGAGCATCGTAAGACTGTTGCCGGCGGGACGAAAATTCTTGCGCTGGATTCGCAAACGCCTAAGTAAGAGGAGGAAACTATAGAAAGAACATCGCACGAAGCGAGTGAAAGACGTGAGTGACGTCATTTCCCCCAGGACTGATGTTAGTCTGGGGTTTAGAATAAGCATCTCCGGCCAATCATAGGAAGACGATGGCTGTCGTCTGCTCTTGTATCCTTTTTTTTTTGCCATCTGCTTTCACAGTTGGCTGTTGCCTTGATTGGCTTTGCGCATGCAAAACAATATCGTAGTGGTGTCTTTATGAGCGTTATGCTGGGATCGTTTTTACCAAAAACGAAGTGTCTCCAGTTATACTCGTCTTTGTGGTTATAAACATAAGTGTGTGTGTGGGTGTGTCTGGACGCATGCGACAATTGTTCGAGTCGTTCATGAGATGCATTTTATTTCACATCATCACAATGGTAGTACCTTATTTTATACGCCATTTCTTTTTTTATTTCATCGTATTGACATCCCGCGTCATATCACAGACAATATTGCCATCCGTCGTACGCATACGTTGGTTCACACCATCGGCCACATCATGAGCAACACCGTGGGCACAGACACTACGTGGCTTCAACTTTGGGCTGAATTAAAACTATTAGCTATATAATAGGCACAGCACAGAAGACGACCGCGAATTGTGCAGCAGCTACAAGTTTTGATAACTGGAAATGTTTAGGCGTTTTTTTATTGTTTATTCTCGCATGGAGAATTATAGCCTCAAAGCGTTGGAAAAAAAGTTATCCGGACCCCTGCGAGCAATAGAAAGCTCAAACTGGAAAAAATACAATAGTATTGTGCTCCAAGCACCTCAATGACAAACTTGACGGTTTTCAGGGACGGACACTGCACTTATGTATGTTTGCTAACACCCAATATAGAGTCTCATGACGAGTATGAAAATTCAGGCTACTGCGCGCATACAGAAACACAGCCTATCAGACGTTAAGCAGAATTTCGCCGCATAGCAATAATGTTACTGCCTTCCACAACCGCGCACGCTCGATACAGTTATGCACTCAAACACCTCAATGCACTTTGAGAGGACAAATCAGAGTGCGCCACAAAGGTATAAGCATGCGCCATGCTCGGCTATCAGTTAGGACCTCTGACCAATCAGCCGCAACAGCGCGTTCCAATGCTTACCTGCGTCAGCTCAAGCGGCGCAGATAGACATAATGGTGTTCGTAAGACTGCTACACACCTATCGTAGAAATTTCTTCTTAAGTCGATCGTCACCTGCGACGGCTGTTTAGGTTTTCTGAATCGACTTACGCTTACTATTGGTGGAAGTGCTGAAGTTCGCACGTGTGCTACCCTTACATTGATGCATTTTTTCGACTACAGCGCTCGTCTTTGCAGTGGCAGGCATCGGAAGCTTGCTGATCTTACCAACAGTTTTAGCTTTGTGAATACGCTTTTTTCCTATTACGCCAAAATTTGTTCGTAAGTTCGCTTAGTGAATTCCGCCCCAGTTCTCTTCGACCTAATAACAATAAAGTGGACTGCTCCCCTCTGAACTTCTTGTATTTACGGAAGTTTACGGCACATATTGGAATTGATAAATTTGCAGCTGGTGACATTGAAATTAATATGCACTTAAAACAAATACTGAGGGAGACACAAATTTCGAGATCATCATGATCATCATCAGCCTATTTTTATGTCCACTGTAGGACTTATGACCACCATGGTTCTGAGTGGCGCTGGCTAACACTTCCAGGGCTAGATCTAGTAAACATAAACACCCAAGTTAGCGGATCGATTGATACGTGTCACCATAGCAGAATTGGTAGTGCAACGCACGCGTAATGAAGCTGTTGTGGGTTCGGCTCCCAGCGACGGCAATTTAGCTTTTCGTCCACGTTCGTTTCCAGTTCCCTCATTATTTTCTATATTTGAATTTCAACTACAGGTAATTTATCCCATACTTTCTTTAGATTTATTGTCTGTTGGCATTATATGGTCACATATATACATACAGGGTGCGCCAATATTACTGTCACAAGGTTTATCCCTAATATTTTAGTGGAGAATAAGATGTCGGGAAATCGTTTATACGGCATTGACCAATACAGAAGGAATGTAAGCCAAACATTGCGTTCAATATCTCAGCTCTTAGTCTTTATCACAGCCTGTAAACGTTCTGGACCCACCGTGGTGGCGTAGTGGTTATGGCGTTTCGGTACTGACCCCGAGGGCGCGGGATTGAACCCCGGCTGCGGCGGCCGCATTTCGCTGGGGGCGAAATGCAAATACGCCCGTGTACCGTGCATGGATGCACGTTAAATAAACCCAGGTGGCCAAAAGTCTGCCGGAGTCCCTCTCAATGAAAACGTGGTTTTGGCACGTAAAACCACAGAATTTCATTAATTTTAAATGTTCTGCGTATCCTTCATTCACGGTACGCTAGGTATCTTCAGGGAAACTTTTATCCAAGCTCGCTCCCGCGATGTTTTCCAGGCCACCGGTCTGGTTTGTTGATGGGCGCCGGCCTCCTTTTGGAAGAATAGCCCACACACAGACGTCCATCAGATTTGGGTCAGGGTAGTTTGCTCTCTTCAGCTGGAATGAGGTCTGGCTTGAGAGCGTGACACCGCTGTAGTGGTGTTGATTTTCTCTTCTATTGTTGTGCTGGTACGCCGTCGTGCAGTGAAGTCCAAGCCACGGCCGCTCGATTAAACGCATGAGGTGCGGCCTACCACGTCGCGCGGCGATGTATCGGCGGAGCTGTGAAGCGAAAGTTGACATTTGCCGCATTTTTAAGGGTGGCTCTACTGCTGCGGGACTGCTACCCCTCCGGGAAGGCGCCGTGGGAGAGATTTCTCGTCTTGCTTGCACACCTTTTGTCCGCACACGTGGTAGTATAAATGTGTCGAGGTCCTTGTCATGTTGCATGTCCGTGCTGCTGTGTGATACCAACGCAAGAAAAGAACCATTAATCCGGTACCCTGAGTTTCAGTAGAACGCCGTAAAGCATGGCTGAAAAACATTTCGCGACAGGGACAAGTGGCAAAGGAAGCATTTGGGAGCCGAGGGGCACGTTTTTAAATGGTGTGTTCGCTCCACTTCACCGACGGCCACACCGAGGAACTGTGTAAGGTATTTCTAAGCAAATTTTTACAGCCGCTACTGGGGAACTGGACCGGGGAACTGAATGCAACTGTGGAGTGGTTAAAACTGGCCTACAAACCTTCGTCACGGAAGGTAGTACTATGTTAAGGCTGTTGAACGAGGCACTTTTCCGTGGCTTCACATCGTGTAAATAAAGAAAATAACAATTGCCACAGCCTCCCTCGATCTTTTTTTTCTTTTCACCATTGCAATTGCTCTTTTCACGCTGAACAACCTTTTTTTCACTGCATCGTCTTTACGCAAGTATGCTACACATCGGCAATGCGGCTGAATGTACAATCCGTTATAAACTTCTATCTACCCCATTTTCCTAGAAAGGTACGTGGAACTAATGAAATCTAGCAGAAAATAGTTATAGAAACCTATGTCATTAGGCACGCATTTGTAAGAAGTTTCATATTACAGGGTTCTATTTTCATTTTTTTCTTACCATTGCAAGTGCTCTATTCACGCTGAACAATATTTTTGCACTGTATCGTCTTTGCATAAGTATCCCACATGCCGGCAATGTGGCTGAATGTAGGATCCGTTATAAACTGATAAAGTTCACTCACTCACTGACTCACCTAACCCATTTTTCTAGAAAGATGAAACTAAGTAAATCTACCATAAATAGTTGTACAAACCTACGTCATTATGCACGCATTTGTGAGAAGTTTCATTTAACGTTTTTTTTTCTTCTTTTTTTTGTTTAACCTGCAAACAAGCACGTCAAGAGAGGCAACAAATAAGCACACTCAACAAAAGCGCCCACTGTATCAGCAGTACTGTCTCTCGATAAAGAACTCGCCAGTTCTCTTGAACGCGCCCGGGCTATGTTAAAGACAGTCGCAGATAGCCCAAGCTTGTCAGCATTCGTAGATGCGGCCCAATATGGACAGACCAGCAACTTTGTTTCGGAAGTAGTTGATACGAACGGTACACTCATAAACGCGGCTTCTGTCCGTCATATCTCCATCGATGTAGCAGAACAGATAGCCATAGCTTTGGCAATGAGGGACCCTATGCGTCCCAATATATTCACAGACTCTCGTGTGGCCATACGTCCCTTTGCATCGGGTTCGATCTCTCGAGAGGCTGCGGCCATCCTCAGAAATAGGGTGGCCACTTGCTTTCACTCTATTACGTCGTTTCCAGCCCACATGCGTCCGAATATTCTTATGAATCTCCCAAACCCCAGTGAGCTTGCTTATAACCGTGCGCGAGATGTTACCCACCACGGCGGCATGGAAGCTTTTGGGGGGCCGGACAAAATTAAGCACAGCTACCCATTACTTACTTTCCACGAAATAGTTTCTCACTACCAGTTAGAGCGGATGAGTTTTCCCCTACCTCATCCTAAGCTTAACAGGTCTCAATCGTCGACTTTTATAATGCTCTAAACGGGGTCCTTTCCTTCAAGGGGCTTTCTAAGTCGCATCGCCCCAAATATAGAACCACACTGTCCAGATTGTGGTGTGCATTTCTGTACATTCGCTCACATGCTCCGGCAATGGCCTGCGTTACGTAACGCACAGTTAAACAAAGAAGCGGACTGGGACAATGCGCTTAAAAGCAGCGTACTCTCAGTCCCACTCCAGGCTGACAAAAAGACCTGCGAAAGGGCGGAGGACCACGGTGTTCCTGCCCCTACGTGGACGCGGCCAGCAACTACTACGGACTTCCCACAGGGGGTCCCCACGTAGTTCCTCAGGACGAAATAAAGTTCACGTCTGTCTGTCTGCCTCTTGAACGATGGTCATAAGGCTCGAAACCAGCAGCAGAAATGCGCCGTCCTGGCCTATATGAGCTTATTAGCTGCCCAACACCGACTCCAGGGTATATTGATACCCTAGCAGGCAGCGTTGATATTTTATTTTAAATTTTGGAAACAAAAAGCACAACTCTCACGTCCATAAAATGTAAACACGAAGCACGGCCGCTGCGCGAAGAATGTGGATAGCGCCAAAGAAACGCTCCCACCCGGGCATCTGTCCCGTAGCAGTAGCGCCGCTGCGGTGGCGCGGAGAACTAGGTGCCTCACACCGGTTTCGGGCGACGTGGCAGGCTGCACTTCGTGCGTTTCATGAAGTGGCCGTGTCCAAGCCTACTCACCAAAGTAGGAATGGGACCAGGTCGAGCTAATGAGGCTCAGGAATGTATATGTGACTGTCGATCTAGCACCCTTTGTCAGAAAAGCAAGAGAAATGCGCCACTGATGATTACCCAAGCTCCAACCATGACAGACCCCTCATAGGAGTCTTAAGAAAATATGCAAGTGGCTCCATCAACAAGCTCTTACATCGTAGTAAGCACAGGGCCGTTCCGAGTGCTTTATGGGCCGCCACAGTGAAAATTTGCTCATCGGTGAAGACAGTTGCCAAGGTTCCCTATTCCCAGCACGTGTCAACAGCAACCGAATTTTTTCCCATGTTCCCTTTGTCTGCGCCTCCGTGAGTCCGTGTCTTCTCTGGAACTTGCAGGGGAACATCTCGATGTCGCTCCACCCAGCTCAGCTCATTGTTCTCGCCGACGCATTCAGCTCCAAGGCCAGCCTTCTGATGCTTCTCCATAGGTGGCATTAGATTCCCTTTTTGGCAACATTCTTCAAGGGATAAGTGGCCACAGGAACAGGGCAACCACTACAGATTAAGTCTTTATGTGTGCCACGTTAGAAACACAGTGGACAATCTTAAAGTGAATTCTTATAATTTTGGATTCCTCAGAAGCAGAGCGCCTGGGCTTGCTGAGTGACGGGGTTTCGGGTCGATGTGATTTAGAGCGGGCCACTTCCTGAGGAGTCAACAAACCAGCATGAAACAGGATCGAAATACAGACGAAATATGAAAAAAATGTTATAAGGAACGGTGTTGAGAAAGTGTTAAAGATTAGTCGCACAATTATCAATGTATGGGGCAGTAAATATGGCACGCCCTGTATATATAGTCACAAAATTCGTTCTATAGGAGAGTGGCTTGTGAAAGCGCTGGCTTCAATTGTAACAACTCCAAGCACCTTTAAAGGCTGCATAATTAATAGCTCTTCCAGGAGAGAGATACCAAAATTTATTATAAGAGAAAATCTAAAAGGTCGTAATTCCAAGAGATGTGTGCAAGCCTGTAAAGCTCGGTTGAACAAGGCCTAGCTGCAGAATGTTGATTGTGGGAAGGAGGTAGTCCAAGTACATGGTTTCCTCCGTTTGGATACTGTAAGTCGGGCCAAACTTAAGTGCTGAAAGCTGCGTCGCCGGTTATAGCTTGCTTAGTCAAAAAATGTGCAACTAGCTACATGTAATCGGGTAATGAAAAAAATTGAAATAATTGAGCATTAGTGACTAAACAAAATCGTCGTTAATTTCCAAAATTACCTAAAAACGTAAAACATTACTAGTAAATGCTTACATGTAATTCGTTATGCACTACAAGTTGGACTCCAAAGAAGAAAAGCTACCGGATGCATTACTGCGAGAAACACCTTATTTAAAAAAATGTTCAGAGGAAATGCCAGTAGAAAAGGAAACTATATTTTTCTCCGCCTAAAACGAGTTTTTTGGCCTCACTGACGGCAAGGTAAAACGTACATTCCATACAATTAATTTGGGAGCTATCTGCCCGAATGTGTTTTTGAGTACCTCCCACAGCAAGCCTATAGAGTTTCCAGTCAATTCTAAACGCCACTGCATCTGAAGCAGTATTAAAGTTCTATTTGCATAGCAAACATTACCCACAAAGGTTGAAGACAGAGTGCTGATGCCCTAATTCCGACTAATGATTGCAGAGGCACTCATGACGTCAATGCCAAGCGCAACGAAGCGTGGATAACCATCACAAAATTGAAGACCTGCGGGACGAATTTCTTCAAGAAAAAAGTTTCGCGACCCTGCCCCAACACCCAGTAGGACGCCGTTGAGCACGGCGAACAGATCTATTCGTCCAGATGGAATTGCAAAGGATGCAAGCTTCGCTCAAGAATATTTTGGATGAAGTTCCAGGTGCCACTATGCCTCACCAACAAGCGCAGTCGCTTCCTGCGATTTGACAATTAAAATGGCTACGCCGGTTTCATCACCATTGAGACGCTTTGTTCACAACTGCGTACGTTCTCATAAAAATGCACCATGTTTGTTTTCTTCTCAATAACGCCGGAATTTGGTCTTACCTGGTCATGTAGTGGAGGTACAGACTGAAAGGCATTTTTTTTTCGCGAAAAATGGCGAACGGTGTACGAAATGGTTTGGGAACCCCAGGTCGTAAAAATTAATACTGAACCCCCCACTACAAAGCCCCTCTTCGTGACCTTAAACTGTGTGTCATTGTAAGATATGGCGCAATAAAATAGTTTGTAGGTGACGTGTAAGTGCGGCAATCTTAGATTCAGCGGTTGCAGTTGTGCAATGGAACAATAGGCATGCTCCGCTAATTTCTTTCCTTTCTTCACTTTGATTAAACGAATATTTGTAGTTCCTCACGTTTCTTCTATCAACATCTTCCTTTTTGACCTCGCGTTTGCACAAGTTTCGCATTTTTAGAACAATGAATGAATGAATTTGAATAGCAGCACAGTCTACTTTTCCAACATAAAATACTCGGCTAAATAAGTGACAATGCAGTCTCATCATTAACATGTATTGGGGTTAGGCTAAAGATTTATTCAAAAAAACCTGGGTTTTACGAGACAAAACCACAATATGATTATGAGGTACGGCGTTCTGCCAAAGCAATAGCAGACGTCGGCACTCACAGAAATTGGTTATTGCGGGACGCAAGGTGCCTAGCACGATTGAATATTCAGGAATCTAGCAGCAGTTAGAAGCAGAATCAGAACATATAGAGGTAACAAGAACCCGAATGGATGCTTTCGCTAAAATATTAGCAATTTTATACACAACGGAGCGTTTCTGCCCTAGTATTCAGCTCTATTTAAGTAAACGTGAATTGCAGGGCTCCAATGACTTAAGTATCAAATAAGAATGATCACCAGCGTTGAATAAGTAACATAAAAGTAAAAAAAAATCCCGATGGACGTTCCAGTTCAAACCACAGCCAAAAGTGCTTTATGTAAAAATAATAAAGCGAAGCTTTCTTTTGCCTACCATTCGATGATTTCACCTGGGTCGGTCAGTCGGCCGGTCGGACTCACTTGTAAAACTTAGGAACCGTTACGGCACATCAAGGCAACACAACGGAGAACGATTTGTTTTGTTACATCTGACGACAGCCTTGGCGCTGCGCGCCTGGAAGCTAGAAAACACGCGCGGACGAAGAAGATAAAAACTAAGCAGACGGGAGTTTTGCGTGCGTTCTGGGCATTCCGGAACAAGGTCTTCCCTTTCGGCTATTAACGTCCTGCGCACTGCCAACACGTTTAGCACCGGCGAACAGAGTGCCGCAAGAGAATGTTGCGGGATCCGCTACAACGAATCTGACCTCAAAGGTAAGCCCCGTGACGTCACCAAAAACAAGGAGAAGAGAAGTTGTGGCGTCCATTTCTTCCGCGCTTTATAAGCTAGACTGCCAGCGCTGACGCTCAACGGACGTTTCAAGCTCGACGTTGTGACAGTGAAACAGTGGCCACGCTTAGTTTAACTGCAAACGGATACTTCACAGGATATTCCTGCAGGCACCATTGGAACAGCGTACGAGGCGCGATTCTCCCAACATGCTGCTAAAGGTAAGGTACAAGTGAACATTTAGGGGAAACATTTTAAGAAAAGAGGTCGTGTTACGCTTTATCAAAGATAATTGTTGAATTAGTCTCATGGGCTACCAAGTGCTGTCAGGCCGCTCCTTGGTTTTCAAGTACCTGTTGGGCGTCTTGAGGAATGACCTAAGGTTGTGGCAGCTGCAGATTGCGGATTATCATTACTTTTGGGATGTTCGTTGAAATTCAGACATATATCAACACCAAAAGATCGATAACTTCGAGCACAATTGTCGTGCGCTGCATTATCCGCGGTGACCGCTTTAAAGGCTCTTTATCGCTAAGCATCGTCTCCTCAATGACTAAGCGAGGAATTTAGTGTGAACAATCTGTTTAAAGCTACGATGCTCGTATCCATCTATCATGTGTGCTTCGTTATTTATAAAAACATTTGGTCAAGCGCGGAGGCAGAGTTTGAGACGATGTGTACTTTTCTCCGTCTTCCTAAATAGAGAGAAATACGAGAGACGGGGAAAGGTTAACCATCATAACTCTCAGGTTGGTTACTATGAATCGATGCAAAGAGGAAGGGCGGAATGTTTATCGCACTCCCGCTGTTTTTAAAAAGCACACCGGTATATTTATAGCGCCTGTGACTGACATCGGCTGCAACCACAATTCAAAGATTCTGCTTTCGTGAAGGCACATTAATAGAGTTGGTCAAGTATAGCGAATAGCCGAATTAGTGTCACATTGTCGTGACGGTGAATAATAACACATTGCCATAGGCATGAGTTAACAGGTCAACTCTTAACTGAACGAACGTCGTTGGGCGAGCGCGATTGTGGGACGTCATAATGTGATGCAGGGTGAAGTCCGCCGACTATTTATACAGAAACTCATCGCACATTCCGTCATAATCGCTCCTGTTTGCGTTCATTTCATAATGTACACCGCTATTCGCTTCGCACAAGAAATTTATTAAACAAGATTCTTTCGCTGTACGATCGGCGACAAGGTTCCAGAATGTTGCGATACATCTAGGCACGTCTTACACCGAGCTATAGTTTCGTAACAGTCGTTATCCAGTGAAAAATGATTCCAGAAAAAGATGAACAATGGACACTCGTCAATGTTGCTTTGGCCGTTCATCTTCGACGGGCATGAACACTACATATGGCGCAGTAACTACTGTTCCTGGCATGCGTCTTCATGGACATAATATTAGTGTTCGAGTTACGCAGTAGGAGTGTAAGAACATTCGTCGCAGCAGAATATGTGCCTCAAAGTATTCAGTCTTACTTTTGTCACTATGTTTAATTAAACACTTTGACTAACCAAATAGTCTACCGAGGCATCGCTGCACGATGATTTCTTTTGTTTTCCTCGCTTCTCCATAGAATGACAACCTCCTTCAGGAAAACGAAGAGAGCTCTCGCTCTTGTCGAGAAGACTGTGTGGATTTAATGCGCTTTCGTTTGTTGAATGTGCACGCCTTTTGTGCTTTCAGAGATCCTGCTCAATAACTGCGCTGCCTCTTTGCACTCAAAATTAATTTTGCAAGTATTAGCTCCGTGAGCGCCTTTGAAGCTTGTTAACATGTAGCGCCTGTAGTGGGCGTTGAAGCAATCAAGTAACGGGAATTTTGTTCTCTACAAGCGCACCAGCCGGGGTTGAGACGACAACCAGCGCCGACCATGTTCTTGGCACTGTTAACAAGACATCAGGTCGCAGGAAACTTTGACGTTCAGCCATACACAAAGGATTGTATTGAACATGAAGTAAGCACCTAAGTTATAGTACACGAGCGCATAGTGTAGGAGCGCAATTCGGAACATCCTTTGCAGATGGTTACGCGCGTTCAAGTGCTTGCGCGAAAGAGTGGCGCAGTTTGTACTAAATGTACTTTACGGAAGACTCTAGTCTTTAACTGCACCATGAATTTCAAGGCAATTTGCGAAATAGGAACGTCGTTTTATTACCAATGGGGCTCCATCAATGTGTCATTAAAGTTTTCGTGCCACTTTCCGCCTCACTTTCAGCGCCCTGGAAAGGTAGTTTGTGAATAACACTACAAATAACGATTTCGTCAGTGAAGGTATGCGTGACAAGTTCCGAATATTAGTGTTATTGAGTACCTGATAGTGCATATAAAGTTGCGCTAAATATACATGTGGGATGAGAGCGAAAAGGGCAGAAGGCCCAATCTTGTAGGTACGGCACAACGCTAGCGCTGTGTCGTAGTGTTTTCGTTCACCATCTGTCTTTTTAGCGCTAGTGAAACATGTCTCAATTCTGGGATACGCCAGAATTCGCCCATATTGCGATAGCAAATATGTGGACACTCCAGGCGCATTTTTACCGTCGACGTCATGTGTATAAATGGAAAGGCAATAACACCACCGCCGCGCGCAGTATGCTGTATGTGCGAGTGAAAGGACGCGAGGGGAGCTGACGATCGCGGCTCAATCTGGCGCGCACGTAGAAGGAAAGCGGACAGCAAACACGCCGTCTTCCTTCGCGCGAGAGGCCGAGGGGGGATGGAAGGGAGGGAGGAGGGGCGGCACTGTGCTCCAGCACCAACTGCGCCTTTCGCGACCGGGCGCAAGCGCAACTGACGATCGCGGTTCAACCTCGCGCGCGAAAGGGAGGAAAGTGGTGAGGCAGCGCAAGAGAGAGGCTTCTACTCCGCCAGCAACTGCGTATTTTGTATATATTGAAAGCGATCTGCAGACGGCTCATACCTTTGTGGGCGCTGTGCTTTCGCCGCTCAGTTTGCGTTGAAGTGATAGAAAACACGACGGTCTCTTCGCTCGCTGCTGCTCTTGCGCTTACTCACGCCAACGTTTTGACAGCGAGTGTCCGCGGTTATCGAGTGTGATGTTTTCGTGTTTGCTTCTGCGCGCTGACACCATGCTTGTAAATAAATTAGGTAAGCTGTGTTTCCAAGTTTATCAATGATTCGCCTTTCGGGCGAAACTGCAACTCATTTTTAGTAGAGTTTACACTTTGTAGGACGAGTGCTTATACAATAGAACAAGAAAAATAAATGCACCCACATTGCGCAGAGTATTGAGTACAGTCTTGCAGCATTGTCTTAATCCATGAGCACTAGCTTTAACTCCTGTGAAAAAGCGCCATTTGTAAAGAGATTCATGGCCGTCCCGATACTACGTGCGACACCCACAGCAGCAGCGAAACGACATCAACCTAAAGAGTATGTCTAATACAAAAAATAGTCATCTAAGATATGCGGGCATTATATGTCGTAGACGATAAGACACAGCTATTTGTGACACCTTTTGTTTTTGCTCACCAGTCGGAGGATATTTGAGGTTCGGGAAATGAATAAGGCGATGTTTGTTATACTGGCGATAAATATTGGAATCGCTCTTTAAAACTACAGATCGTGCTGGTCTGTCTCGCCGCCGGAGCATACGCTGTCAACGGTTACGGCCGGCCGGACCTTAGCGATCTGGATGACTTCGACGTCCCTGTGACTCCAACTACACAGGAGTTCCCTACTGGCACGGGAACCCCAACTACACCGTCTGATGTGGATGACTTCGACGGCCCTGTGACTCCTACTACACCGGCGGCCCCTACTGGCACGGGGACCCCAAATACACCGTCTACACCGACCTCGACGGTTCCGCCTGTAACTCCTGTGTCTCCTGCGCGACCTGTCGCTCCCGTTGGTACACTGCCCCCAGTTGTTCCTGTTGTCCGTCCGGCGGCAGTGCCCTTCGCTCCAGCGACACGCCCCGCAATATTCACGCCTGGAGCTGCTGGTTTCGGGCCATCCGGATTGCCGGGGGAAGTAAGTATCATTGATAACGAGTGTGACAAAATTAACAAAAAGACAAAATTAGACATCTAGTCATTATCCTTTATAAGACAACCCGTAAAATGTGAAAATAAAGGACGCTATAAAAAAAAAAACAGAAGGGCACAACGAATGTAAGTCAAGAAAGGGTAACAAATATATGCAATTGCGTCGGCGGTTTTCTTCGTTGCATTGTGTGTATGCAGTCTAAAAGCAATGGTTGAGGCTGATAAAAAAAGGTTTTCGAGTGAAGTTCACTGCTTTGATCTCGATATTCATTAGGATCGTAGATGGGCACATTAAACGAGGATAAACTGACTTTATAAAGATTTTTTTGTTGCCCTTCTTATTTTTTGCAATACTGCTGCAGTACTCAAAGCACCATAAATAGACGTACGCTTTGCTACAAGCTTCTAGCAATGTTTGGGACTTGGTCTCCTTATTTTAACAAACGTAAAAACGACAGCACCTTCATTATCTATAGATGCATACCTTTGGCAAAATGTTAAATTCCGGGTATTCAGGTGAAATTTCCCGCTACTTTAGCGCCCGTTACACCGCATTATCAGCGTGATATAAAAGTAGCAGAACTGCATACGCATCACGGCGAATGAAAACGCGTTCTACAGGCAGAATTATCTTCTTGGCCAAAACGGTCAATTTTGACCTCAAGCGGTCGAGACAACTGGTTTACTTCTATAGCCCACCGGCTCTAGCCTATAGCTTTGCTAAATGATTGAACATATAATAAAATTACAGGTTTACGAGATCGATATATTAAAATTTAGGGACGCTTTTATTGAAAACGAACCAAAATAGAGGGCATGAAGTAGTCAACAAACAATAAAAAATTTAACTTCATTGGGAACTTGATTCATGACGTTCTTTAGCAGATGAAATTTTCCACTATAAACGGTTCTCACAACTTAATATTTGCTGCTGTTTTTCTGAAAAACTAAGCCGCAGAAACAGTACCGCTACCCGTGTGTCACATCGCCAGGCGCCTAGAGGGTGTTCCTACATTGCAATTCCAATTGAGGCTCTACGTACTTATTAACTTATAAAACACGTGTTTAAGGGCATTTTTACGAGGGACTATGAGAGCTGCTAGTTGCTATTGTAGACAATTTCTGCGCTTGAATGAGTACACCTGGAAGAACAAAATCGTTGAAAAACCGTACAATACCACAAAATAGAAAATACTGCGAAAGAAACGGAGCTACAATTACTGAGAAAACAATTCCTTGAAATAAACAAGGTATTCTTCAACACCAAATTCAATTGCCTATTGACAAGATATCTGAGATGTTGTGAAAAATACTTTCTCGCTACTGCCCTGGCTTATTGCTCTAAGTTTAGTCAAAATGAGGATACTGTAAATTATCGGAAGGACGTTACCGTACTTTTTCATTTTACCGCAGGAATGGAAGCCGTACAGTTTTGGCTATGACATCACCGACGAATTCGGCACCCGGCTGTTCCATAACGAACAGTCCGACAACAAGAACGCCAAGACCGGTACTTACGGATACCGCAACGCCAATGGCCTCTTCCGCACAGTGTCGTACGTAGCAGATGCTGATGGATACCGGGCTACCATCGACACGAACGAGCCCGGAACAGCTCGTGGAGCCAGCGCCGACGCCGTTTTCAACGCCAATCCTGTAGCCGCACCATCCATCGCTCCTCAGCCAGGAGGCTACACTAGGACTGGCCCTGCATTCACTAGTCCTGCATTCACTCGTCCTGCATTCGCTCGTCCTGCATTCACTCGTCCTTCATACACTCAGCCTGCAGTTCCATTTAACGTTCGCGGCCCTGGAGGGTACATGGGCAGTTACGCTGGCGGGTTGAGAGGCCCATATGGTGGCGGGTCCGGTGTACGATACGGTAGTGGTTTCGGTAGTGGTCACAGTGCGGGCTATGGCAGTGGATACAGTGGTGGACGTGGTTCTGGGTACGGAGGCGGATACATGGGCGGTTATGCTGGTGCAAACACAGTCGTATACCCAGGTAGATATCGAGCAGGATTCGGCAGGGGTAATAGCGGAGCATACCAGGGAACTGCTAGTCCAGGCTCTGGCTACAAAGCGAACTACGGCGCAGTTGGCTACAGAGCTGGCCAGGGAGCTAGATACGGCGGAGCTGGCTACGGAGCTGGTTACACAGCGGGCTACACTGGTGCCCATCATCGAGGTTCTTTCGGAGCCGTAAATAGTGGTGGATACGCTTCCCGCAGCCTTTCCAGCTGGACAAAATGGGCATCATAGTCATTATGAATTTCGTGGCCACGACAGATGCGGATGGGTTTACAGAGCAGCATTTGCGTAGGCGTCACCAAATGGTCGTTTGAATTAACTGAGCTAGCCAGGAAAGCACCACAAAAGTTAAACGCAGGGAGACAGAGAGAGAGTGGTAAGGAAGGGGTCAGAGGCTGTCATTTCCTCCCCTACTAACATGAATAATCTGTCATCGTCAGCCTGTTTATATCCACCGCGGGGCAACGGTTTCACACGGAGATCTACAGCTTGGCCGTAATGCGGCACGCGCTTCCATCCGGTACGAACTTTCGGAATCTGACCACACTGGAACATCGCTTCCCCTACCGGACAGCATTTCCTTTTTGAGGGGCTTCTTTCACGCAATCTTTAGCGTTTGTATACAACTGGTTATCTAACGTGAGCATTCATAACATGTCCATGTCCAGTTCTTTCTCGCGATCTCAAACTCAAAGTTGGGTACCCATGATTGCTGTATAATTCCTATTGTCGTACCCAGACTTATCAAGTTTAGCTTATCAGGCTTTTTAGGAGACCTTTCCCTTTACGTTTTTTACTGGCAGAACTAAATACATACGTCGTCCTTCAAAAGGAACGGTGAGCTGTCGTGTATAACTTGAAAGCCGTTACCATGTACATCTCAATCCATTGTCGTGAAGTTCCCTTCTTATACCCTGGGCACCTTGTAACTACTTCACTGAGACAAGCGCAGTACTTGATTGCTTCAAGGCACTCACACTCAATAAGAACTGACTTCCTTGCTGATGTAGTGCGGCTAAGTTCTCAAAACGTTTCGTTCGTAAGTACTCTTTATCGTCGGTGGGCGACCGGCGCTAATGATACGTACAGCATCAGGATTGGGTGAAATTTTCGTTTACGAACAATTATAGTGTTGAATCGTTTGTGAATACGGGCCCTGAACATTATTTTTCGGCACAATAATTTTACAAGCTAACTCTCAGGCTTCGGTGGATGAGATCGTCGAACATTTCTCGTTACGCGCTGGTACAGTCAATAAACGTCGCACACTAAACGTGACAGCTATGTGTTTCAGCACTGCCAAGTTTCAAATGCAAAGTTCTGGTTCTCTCACTGAAACCCTCGATGTCTAAATAGTCGTATTAGCTTGTAGCAAGCTGGCCTATCAGAATGGGTGTTAGGGTTTAGTTATAATAACTGTTTAATCGTTAGATATAGCACATAATACCTTTTCCTGTGGTTGCACGTGACGCTTGAAGGCTGGCAAGTGTGAACGCTCAATGCTAAGAATTTCTGTTATTGGTGCATGTAATAACTGGAGCGACTTGCTGTAGTGAAATAAGACTATTTCTGTGTCAACTACGTGATAGATAACCACAACTTACACTTTACGCTAACGAACCTAACGTAACTGCTGGCAAAACTCTCGAGAGTAGGTGTTGATACCGCACTCTAAATACACAACTGCATGTATAAAGCACACCATGCTTTGCGCGGGTGTAAGAGCTGGAAGAGAATAATGAGTACCAGGGCAGCATGATTTGCAAAAACATAACTGAAAGAACAGAGACCATAAGTTTGCTGCGCTTCAGTGAATGTATGCCCTTACACAGCAATATACATTACGCTTTTCAGTGAAGCTGTTGCGGCTTCTAAAACTGTCATATAAACAAACTACACTTTGTAGTATAGGCGCTGTCAGATTTTTTCAAAGGTTGTTTGATCAACACCAATGCCGTATTTGTGAAGAGCGAAAGAGAAATAAAATTTATTAGATTTTGTATTTGCCCTGTTCTTAGTGTTCTGGTTTATAACCCAGGCGCCATTACACAGCTTGACAAGATAATTGGTCAACTTTAACGCCTGAAATAAATTCTGGTCCTTCTTGAAAGTGGCTTTAAAATGCTATATTGTATTCTTTAAAATGTTGTATTGCACAAGCCATGAAAAAGTTACTAAATAATGGAACTTAACGAAGAAGCCAGTGCATGCGTTTACCATACATACTATTGTGCAAAAAAGATGTTGAGCGGCAGCTGCGTTCGAATCCGATCAGCAGTAGCAAGCATGGTAACGCTCAATATATCTTTACTTGCGGCCATAATTGGCGGTATGCTATACTGAAGGCTCAACTGTTGAACTATTTGCACGTACAACAATAAAAGTGATGATATTGAGCGAATACGTTTGTAATCTACGAAAACTCTCATTTCAAAATTTCAAAAAACGTGACTTTTTTCTTCCTGTCAAAATTTCCAACACAGATGCATTTTTTGCTGATAGGAAACTTTTTAGGAAGCCTTTATTAAAGGAGTAAGGTCGCCGATTGCTGTTTTATGCCTTTTTATAAATAAAATCACTTCAAACTACGTTTTTTCCTTGTTAGTGTTTGTCAAAAATGCGATTCTTTTCTATAAAACTTTTGAAACTCAAGAAGTGTACTATCTTATCCCTCATAACATCTCACTTCGAAACCGTTCGACTAATCACAACTGTTGCATATTTCGCGATAAGTTAAAGAAGCTTTCCGCGTGCTGAAGTCTACGATAAAATCGCGTGCTGACGATCCTTGGTTCACACGAGAAGTGAACAGGATGCTTAAATAAGAAGAAAAGATCGTACAAAAAGGCATCACGAACGAACATCTCTTCTGACTGGCAGAACTACAAAAGCATATGTGGATTCGCAGAAAAAGGTATTCTTGAAGCCAAAAGTCAGAACTTTAATACCATGCTTCCTAACATGTTAAAAAGCGACCAAAAATTCTGGAAAGTCAACCCAAAACATAAACACTCGATGTCTACACTTCATGGGGAAGACGGCAGGGCTTTACCAGTAGCCGACTGCAGATGAACTGCCTCTTGACAGTTCCCTTAAGGTTTCACAACCTCATGTCGCATTTCCTTTTACATCCATCGTAGTTACAGCACATGGCGTATCTCGTGCAATAGAACACCTCCAGCTTAATAAAAGTCCAGGTCCCGACGGCATCAGCGCCAAACTTCTAATGCTAACCATTTAGTATTCAGCTCCCTTGCTTTCATTAATATTTCAGCAATCCATCGACACAGGATGTGTACCGAATGTTTGGAAGTTAGCATTTATGATACCTATATTTAAATCTGGCGACAGTTCCCTTTCTAGCAAATACAGGCCCATCTCATTATTCTGAATTACCTGTAAGTTACTGGAACATATAATACACTAGCATATTATAACATATCTAAACGAAAACAACCTACTCCTCATCAATCAGCACGGCTTTCGGAAAAATCTTTCCTGCCCAAACTCAACTCTTTGAATTATTAACCGACCTTCACCATTCACTACACTTATCGCTGTACGTCGATGCAGTATGTCGATTTTTCAAAGGCATTGGATCGCATCCCCCATAACCATCTGATCTTAAAAACCAGTAATCGTGAACCTTATCAGAAAACAACGCAATTTATTGAACAGTGTTTAATAAAGCGTCATCAATCCGTCAAACTACAAAACCATATCTGAAGCCATGCACGCGTCATATAAGAGGTACCGCATGGCTCAGTGTTGGGCCCACTTACATATCTAATTTATATTAATAATATAGACACTAACATAAATGCGACAATTCGATTATTCGCAGACGACTGCGTAATTTATAAAGAAATAGCAAGCCCTACCGACATTACTCACCTGCAGTCTGCCCTCAATACACTAACAGAATGGTGTTCTGTAGACTGTATGACAAATGCAAATCAACAGAGATAAAACAAAACATCTAAAGTTTAACCCAGCATCAAAAACACGGGTTAATACATACGCAACTAACAATATACCAATTGATTTGTCTCGACATTTAAATACCTAGAAATAAAATTTAATTCTAGTTTAATATAGAACGATCATATTGAACACATAACTGCTCAAGCATTAAAGAAACTCGGCCTACTCAAGCGGCGCCTTCACCTCGCCACCCGTAACACACAATTATTAGCATATAACTCGTTCATTCGGTCTTTGTTCGAATACGCTTCCATCATTGGGCATCCTCATCATGTCACCTGGGCTAACCATCTCGAAGCGGTCCAACAATTTCAAAGCGTCATCAAACTGAAAGACACCCTCAGAACATTTCTCCAGCGCATCACATCTCGACTGGGTTAGATCACGCGTACAAAGTCATACCAATTTTCGCTCGCACTGAAAAATACCGGAGTTCACCTCTCGTACTATTATCAGTGGAATTCGTTGCCATATAGCATTGCCACTATGAACGATTATTAATCTTTTCCGTCAGTGCTTCACTCCTTTTTTCGAACATCAAGGCATTTCACAATAGTTTTCCGTTTTGTACGATGTGCCTGTAGCCGTTTTTATTAGAAACTAGAACAAAGCACAGAAGTTATCCACCTGATGCTCTCATTGATTTGTGAAGTGTTGCCAAGATTGTACTGCGAAAAATGTATTTTTTCTTTCTTCTTTTACATTGAACTGTCCGTGTGTTATATATAAGCGTTTGGACGAGCGAGCGAAGACGAGGTGAGCGAAGTGGTGCAACCAACGACTCTGAGCTCGTGACCACACAGCCTGCTTTGCAGCGTTCTAAAATGCAATAAAAGACACTTTATACTGTGTTAGTACTATGCCTTTGTTGTTTTATTGCGATAGCAATTATATGGACACTTCAACCGGATTTCTGCCGCCGGCGTCGCCGTCGCCGTCGTTGTCGCCGTCGTCGTCGCCGTCGCCGTGAGGTTCCCTATAGATAAAATCTTCGCCGCGCGCCGTATGCCCGAGCGGAAGCGTGCGGGGACGCGCGCTATCACGGAGAGCGAACGCACTCATCTCCCACGCGCAAGCAAGGAAGCAGGAAGCCAGCGCCGGAGGGAGCGGGGGGGGGGGGGGGGGCGCACTTCTACTCTGCCAACAACCGCGCTCGTCGCTCGTCCGCACCGTCTCTTATCTCCACACGGCTCTGACCTTTATGCGCCGTGCATTCGCCGCTCAGTTTCCGTTGAAGCAATAGACCGCACGTACCTTCGCCCGCTGCGGCGTATGCTTGCTGCCAGCGTTTTGACAATCGTTGTCTGGACTCATTCAGTGTGATCTATTCGTGTTTGTTTGTGCGCGCTCACACCACGCTTGTTCATTCAGTTAGTAATAGTCGGGCGACATTTTCCAACGCACGCTACACATGCAATGCTGCCCGGATCGGCAGTGCACCGCTACAGGTGTCTCCTTTCGCACGCGCTGCCCACGGGAAGCGCTTCTCATCAACACCACCGTTTCACACGCGCCTTCTCGTGGTCATCGAGTCTCTCTTCATGTCGGTCTACTTACGCCGCAGCACACCTGCTTACTTAATCAGCTCATGTTTACTACAATTCATATTGCTACCAAAGCCGCTCACCTTACTTCGTATGACATTGCTGTGTTGCTATCGCATTTATTGGTTCGCCCTTAGGGCGAAACTGTGACAATTTTTTAGTTTTTGTTCAGCATGCTATACTTAAACTTGTATTCTTGTGTATACTGAATTGCCATATTTACCTGTACTGTGACTATTTTTGCTATTCCCGTTTCAATCCCCCCTACGTAATGCCCTTAAGAAACTTTAGGGTATCTAAATGAATAAATGCAAATAAAATCCACCTTAATGCACTTTAATTCTCCTCCAACCACCTTAATTGACCTTAATCCACCTTAATGCACCCTAATCCACCTTACTACTCCTTAATACACCTTATTCGACCTTTATCCACCTTATTCCACTGTAATCTATATCACTAATAAATCATTCATTAACTTTGGTAATCATTATTCATCTCCCATACACGGCTGGACATTGGTTTGCCTCTGACATTTCTTGGGTCACGTCACTTTCTGCACCTTACAACACGACCTGGAAACAGAGATGTACTGCATGTGAATGTTCCGCGTTGTATTTCTACCAAGCGACGCAGGTTTGAATATTTCATCTCGAAGTATTCGAGTGATTACATGTACAATTATCAAGCATCACAAATTGTTCTGTCTCTACCCACCTAAACGTTGTTCTCGGTAATGAAGGGAAGCCACATTTTAGGTAAAAGCACTAATTATGTGTGACCAGGGCATTCCCACTTCAGGATTGTTGCCTGACGTATCCACGCAGTTATTTGAGGACTAAAGAGAAAACCAAAATAAATTTTGCTGCTTTGCGGGTCAATCACACAATCTGTTTACGAGGCAAACCGTAAAGCGTGACTCGGAAATAAGTTTGACCACTAAGGGTTCTTGAACGTGCACCTAAATCTAAGTACACGAGTGTCCTCGCACTTCACTACCTTTGAAATGCAGCCGCCGCGGCCGCGAGTGCACCGGTGACCTCGAGATTAGCAGCGCAATGACATAGGCACTAGGTTATCATGGCGGGTTGCAGAGAGAACATTCTTTTTGTTAATCATTCTTAGTGTACTTCGCTCATTTTCCGAGGGTTATCTATGTTTATATCTATGGTCGTATTTAAGGGTTTGCCTGCCACTTGAGTCACTGATTAGTCCGTGGTCGAATGGGTAGCGAATGGGGCTGCTATGCTGAGAGAACAGTCATCGAAACCAACCGCCTGACCAACTTGGGTCCCTCAGCACGTAACAATATACGTATGTGCCGCTCTTCAACTAACCTCTTTCACGGCAACATGTGTCACTGTAGATGAGGGACTGGGTTCGTGCCGCGGTTCAGTGAAACTCTATGGCGCGGACTTGGAGCCTTGGGTATGTGCCACTCGGTCTGTGCTGGTCTTCAATGAACCTCTTTGATGCCAACTTGGGTCACCGGGTATGGGCCAGCAGGTGTGTGCTGCTCTTCCGAAAACGTATTTCACACCAACGTGGGTAACAACGTATGTGCCACTGGGAAGGTTTTGTTCTACAGTGACTAAAATTTTTTTCCGATGCTGAGCGCAATCAAATCGACGTATTCTCAAGGACAGCAACCCGACGCTTTAGCAGAGTACGAAACAAACGCACTGGGTTCTTAGCTTTAAATGAACGTCTCTCACGCCAACGCTTTAGCGAGTTGCGCTATGAATGAACTGGGTACGTGCCTGAACTTTAATGAACCTATCGTCGCGATGAGATGCTGTGTCCCCAAGAACGCAGGCAGGACGCTGTGCCTTCGGGTAATAGAGGATCCCCTTTTATTCTGCGAACGCCCCTTATATAGGCTCCGTGCATCACGTGATCAACCGTAGAGTCACAAACGCTGTTAGCGCCACCTCTCTCATGCGGCCTCGCGCGTACCATAACAGCACATATAAATGATTCCAACGTAGAGCACTGCACGGGCCGGATTTTTCGGCCCGAGCCTGGCCCAGGCCCGCTTTGCAAGGCCCGAGCCCAGCCCGGGCCCGTAATACAGAGCCCGAGCCCGGCCCGGGCCCGGGCGTACATGACCGAGACCAGCCCGGGCCCGGCCCGGGCCCGGGCGTTCATTACTAAGCTTAGCTAGGGCCCGCGTGTGCATGACCAGGCCCGGCCTGTAAGAGAAAAACAAATCTTTTTTTACTTGCAGATTGTAACGTATCTTTCAGCCTCACATTCTCGAGGTTTAATCAGCTGCAGTATATAAGCAATAAAAGGCCGAAATCTTTGTTTCTGCCACGGGAACATCAGTAATCCGGCCCATTGCCTGTGCTGCTATTCTTCCGCTGGTGCCCATGCACTTACCTTGATTTGTACGATATGGTTCTATGATGTCATTTAGTATGCAAATATACAGGATGTTTCATTTTACCTGAACCAAATTTTTAAAAATTGCCTGTTGCAGATTGCACAATTAATAATAATCCTTGATCTAAACTACTCGATAAGGCGGTCATTACTTCCACGAGAAAACAGAACGCCTAATTGAAGAATTAACATAATTACGCTAATTAACTTTTTATTAATTATTTTACGGCACATCTTTCAATCTACGAATTATAGCCGCTGAGTTCGCAGGCGTATCCACTTGGAACGAATTCTCAGGACTTAACCAGTTTCGAGATAATTTTCAATAGTGTCCGACGAAATGAATGGGCGTTCCAGTTAACTTTTTGAGGAAAACGCTGTTTTATGCATTGAAGCACAAAACTTGCCTTAGCGCTAAAATAATGCAATAGTATCGACACTGGTAATAGTGCAATCGCAAAAGCGGTAACATGGAAATGGTTTGAGGAGTGGTTCTTTGTATAATTTATTTTTCCTTACGCGGAAACAATGTTTGTTTCTGTGGAAAATAAAAATAGCGTAGATTGCACTGCCGGCGCAATGCTAAAGAGACAGCGGAGCAGATGGGCACCTAGCTAGTCCTGGCTTTTGGGCTAGGCTAAGCACTACCAAGTCATCCCCAGCATTCCCCGTAATTGATTTATAATTGATTGATTATCGATTAGCTATTGATTGGCTTTCGATTCTCTATCACAAGATATTGGCCACGTATTTGGGCTAGGCTAAGCACTACCAAGTCACCCACAAAAGTTTCCGGAATTTATTGGTTATTGATCGATTATCTACTAGCTATTGATTGGCTATCAATTGCCTATTGATGACTGACTAAATTTAAGTAGTCCCCACCATTCTTAGCTAGACTTATCCAGGCTCTGCTTCGCTAGTTCACAGGTGTATGTGCCATTGAGCTTGGACCCTTTCTGCACTGCTGCCAGGATCGGCCCACATTTTTGGATTCAGCGGACACATTAGGCCCGGCTGAAACAGCTCCGCTGTTAAAAATGAGAACTTCATCTGTTTTACTATTTTCTTTGATAAGATATAGTCATGTGATAAGATATACAGTCAAGAGAGCGGTGTGGATCTGAGAACAAACCGGGATGACCGATATTTTAGTTGACATTAAGCGGGAAAAATGGAGCTGGGCAGGCCATGTAATGCGTAGGATTAGAGCTACAGAACGGATATCAAGAGAAGGGAAGCGCAGTCCAGGACGGCAGAAAACTAGGTGGGGTGATGAAGTTAGAAAATTCGCAGGCGCAAATTGGAATCACCTATTGCAAGACAGGGTTAATGGGAGATCGCAGGGAGAGGCCTCCGTCCTGCAGTGGACATAAATATAGGCTGATGATGATGATGACAGTCATTTTGCACGTGTCACTTCAGCTTGGCACAGAATGCATTGAACCATGCAATGTATAACGGTTGCGTGTGCTCGAAGGCCTGCTTAGGTCCTTTAATGAGCTGGCCCGAGTCTGGCCCAAGCCCGTGGCTTCAAGCCCGAGTCCGGGCCGGGCCCGCGGCCTCAAGCCCGAGCCCGGCCCGGGCCCGTGGCTTTAAGCCCGGGCCCGGCCCGAGCCCGCCAAAAAAAACGCTTCGGACGGCCCTACCCGGCCCGCGGCACAGGCCGGGCCCGGGCTTTCGGGCCGGCCCGCGCCCGTGCCGAGCTCTATTCCAACGCATCCCCTTTCTCAAGCATTCATACAATCCTACATGGGGGCCGGCAGGTTGGATACACACCAACAAAGGACCACAAAAAGAAAATCACTTTATACATCACTTGTCTACACCCAGCCTTGTGGGTTTTCGAACTACTCTACGGACCTAGTATTCATCACAGTCTCAGTCTCGGAATTGTTAGCGTCTGTTTCCTTTTTAGTCAGGGGCACCCAGGATTCGTTCCGTTTGTCGCCTGTTCTAGTGTTCAGTGGAAAATTGCTGGGCGGTTCCTGATTATCTAGAAATTCGTAACTTCCACTGTTTATCCCATCTTTCGTGAAACGATTGAGCATCCGCCTATTTAGTCGACCTTCAACCCCGTTCTCCGTCTGTATACGGTATGAACCGGGGTTATGGCGCTGCTTCGAGCACGGTACCTTTGGTACGGAGGACCTTCACCCCCACCACCTCGCCTGCTTCCAGCATGACGAGATGTTTAGACCAGTGACGTCGGCCAAAGAAGCGGCTCTGCCCCTTCCTGAACTTCCGGTTATTATCCACCGCCTTTTTCGGGCTGCACTGCCCCGGAGTGCGGTGCGGAGGCAGCATTGGGACTCTAGTCGTAAGCCTTCTATTCATTAGGATCTCCGCCGGGCTGACTCTCAAAACACCAGATGCTCTTCTACAAGCTAGTCAGGCCAAGTAAGCGTAATTAAATTTCAAAATGAGATGTTTAACCGTCTGTATCATACACTCTGCTTCCCCGTTTCCCAGGGGGTGCCTCGGACTCGAGATAACATGACAAAAAGCCGGCAGATCCCACGCCCTGTTGTAATCAATGTTATGCGAAGCAGTGTGTGGGGAGCCTGCCAAGTTAGCAAAACGACCATGAGAGCATCACGACCTAGGCGGCTCTTTCGTGACCGACATGACACGGATGTCCTGACATTCATGTCATGAGTCCTCAAGAGTCCCTTTAGCTACACTTAAGAGACCTTATGGCGAAAGTGTTAGTCATGCTCATAACTATGACTTCGACCATCAACCTTTAGCCTTGTCCTTGACTTAGTGCCGACGCGTTTTAGAGTATAATTGTTCTTTCGCTGTGTCATGGTCATTTTTGCTCAGTCATGGACATGGCTATGACTTCTACCATCTCCCTTTAGTGTTTGTGTTACGTAGTACCCTCGTCAGAACCCATTTCAGCGTGTGTTGAGTGCTAATTTTTTTTCGTTGAGTCATTGACGTTTTGGCTGAGTCATGCTCATGACTATGACTTCTACCACCACCCTTTAGTGTTTCCTTCACTTAATACCCACGTCCGAAGCCGTTTCAGTGCTTTCCGAGTGTTAATGTTTTTTCGCTCAGTCATTGTCATTTTTGCTCAGTCATGGTCATGACACTGACTTCTACCATCTTCCTTTAGTGTTTCCTTCACTTAGTACCCGCGTCCGAACCAATTCCAGTGGTTTTTGAGTGTTAATTCTTTTTCGCTGAGTCATTGTCATTTTTGCTGAGTCTTGCTCATGACTATGACTTCTACTAGCATCCTTTCCCAGGCAGCACAACCAGGCTGGCCCCAGCACGGCAATATCACGGCAAACACCGGCACAAATATAGGCCCGAAACCGGCAGCGCTACCCGCGTCAGGAATGGCCCAGTGCGGGCATGCCACTAAAGGGCCTATTTCGGCCACCATGTGGCAGCGCCAATACAGGCAGATAGCCGGCTCTGCCGCTTATTGCCATTCTAGTGTCCCACCTTGCCTACTGGCAGCGCCGGTATTGATCAAGAGCCGGCTCTGCCGCTTTTAGTCAATTTATTGTCCCGCATTACCGACTGCCAGGCTCATTTGGCAGATTGTGATGTACCTGGGCGATGCCGTTATTTCCTATGATTTTAAATTGCGCAAATAATGCATGGTAGCTCGATGCAACATGCCATGATCTACTATAAGATCACCAAATAATGTTACATAATTTCTTTATTGGTCTTAAAATACGTTGATACAGATTGTCGCTCGTATCCCCAATCCTGTGGGCCACCTACGAAAGCTTTGTTTATGACGCTATGGGGGGGGTTGAAGCTGGGCTCGCAAAAGGGGCACTTGGAAGATGCTGAACGGGTTGAGCCGCTTCGGCGTAACGCCGCCTTCTGCTATTAGCACAGTCGACGGCACCTAGCAGCCACAATCTTATGAAGTACTGCGCTTGATTAATGTCGATCTCTGCGTCTCTCAGGCACCATCTGCATACAATACATATACCTTTATTATCCCACCACTGTCAGCAGTGCATAATATAAGCAAAAGGTGCAAAACTGAGAAATTAAATGCGTATCACCTGTTCCCACTCTGCATAGCCGCATGTTAAACAGTCTCTTGCTTTTCTTCCCATGCAGGCTGTACGGCAGTTGAACTGCATGGCCCATAATGGCGTTCATTATATTGAAGGCAACCTCCCAAAGACATGATTCCTTCATTCAAACAAGTTGTTGAAGCTGAAAAGAAGAAACAGTAATACGCGAAAATTAGGTAAAAAAATGCCGCTGCATCAAAATATGCAATTTTTGTTCTAACTAGCCAATAATGATGAATTATGCTTTCATCAAGACTTCTCGTAAGTGCTTGTGGGTAGCTGTACTGAGTCTTCGGCAATGCTTAAGCTTTTAGAACAGTGGCAGCAAAGAAAGGATGCATTATGTCTTGATAAACACCTAAGATAGCTACAATACAACAAATTATAGTTTTGTAAAAACTTCTGAACACCAGTCAGCTCGCAGAATGTACTTCCTGAGTAAGGAATTACGACAATCCAACTTTGGTCTTCTTGAGTTTACCAGCCGAAATGTGGCATGCTGTGTGTTTTCAAAGAGACAGAGCGTTTCAGCTGACGCTGAAGCGGTGCAACACCGTCTACGTACGTAGTAAAATGTGGCCGTACATTATCTCTGTAAAAAAAGAAAACACACGTATTAGGCAATGCACTTTGTTGAAACACTATACTTGAGAATGAAAATAAGACAATTGTACTTACCTTGCGATAATTGAGTTTATTTCGCAGTAAATGAAGTTTTCCGACGTTTGGCTAGTTGTTCATGTTTCACCCAATAGCAGTGTGGAACCAAGCTTGTAGTGGCGAAAGTGAACCCGCTGGTACTGAACACGTTGCTGGTCAAGTTCATGCATGCTTCGCACGCAAAACATGGTGCAAGCAATGTGGGCAACGACAGCTCACAGGCACAAATAGAATGTGTGCGGGTCCCTCGTCCTCCGAGAGACCGAGAGTCACCACGTTTTTTTGGCAGTGGGCGAGGTTCGCGCAGGGAGCAACAAATTTGACAGGGCATTATTCATGCTTCTTTGTGCACCCATCCGGTTCTGAGTAGCAGCGCAGGCTCGGCTGTGCGCATAATAGGCAGTGCATACCTTCGACACCGCAAAGCGAGGGGACGCCGGGAAAACGTGGTCAGAGTGAAACGCATTCCTGGTGTTATGACGTCACTTCGCCTGATAGTAGTTAAGAACGACACGTACACGTTTTTTTATTCTTCTCTTTATTTATTTTTTTACAGAAGCTGCTGTGGCTGAACGAGCAGTAGCACATGTGCTGATTTTCTTATATATTATAGCTGAAATGTAAAACATGACAAATGGACTTGAACAACTTAAAGTAATCAATGAATGTTTTCATTGTTATTTTTTGCGCTGCTTATCCCGGGAGAACGGTAGAGCAAGACAACGTGTGCGCAAAGGGGTAATCCGGTGCACATCATCCCTTGCTAACATGCCCCCATGGATTTCTTGCTTCTAGTTAAATAATACAACTTCCCCCTTCGGAAAAAAATGAATAGACACAAAGCAGCGGCAGCCGTATCTAAGAAACCTCGCGACAATACCTTACGCGGCGCATAACATATAAGTGATGCCCAAAAAGCGAGTCCAAGGATCTCGTTCAAGTTGGCCATAATAATTTATTTCATTATCTTAGTATAGTGTCAAAGCCCGAAGGCTTTACATAAAAAAAGTGGGCAGTTTCTTTTTCTTTTCATAAGCAAGAGAGCTTCGAACGTGGCCGCTGCGAGAAGAAACGTAGGTGGGAGGTAGAAAATGTCCTTTAAGCAGGGGGAGTAATAAAATAAATCCTAATAAACAAACTCAAGCGAGATCGCATACGGCGACAAGGTAAACCAAGCGATGATTTTATAAATGATGCACTGCCCTTACAAAAAATTTTAATGTGTTTTTTTAGAAAGTGTTTTGAAATTGTTCGATAGAATTCTATTGTGTTATAGAATTTTCCTATAGAGTTCCAACAGTTATTTGGCCACCGCATTCTTATAGGAACTCTGAAGACACAATTCTATAGAACATTCCTATCGAGTTCCTTTTAAGATCTTAAAGACACAATTCTAAAGAACATTCCTACGGAGTTCCTTTTAAGATCCTAAAGACAAATTTCTATAGAACATCTCTACGGAGTTCCTTTTAAGATCCTAAAGACAAATTTCTATAGAACATTTCTATGGAGTTCTTTTTAAGATTGTAAAGACAAATTTCTATAGAACATCTCTACGGAGTTCCTTTTAAGATCCTAAAGACAAATTTCTATAGAACATTTCTATGGAGTTCCTTTTAAGATTGTAAAAACAAATTTTTATAAAAGTTTCTACGAAGTTCCTTTAAAGATCCTAAAGACAAATTTCTATAGAACATTTCTATGGAGTTCCTTTTAAGATTGTAAAAACAAATTTCTATAGAAGTTTCTACGAAGTTCCTTTAAAGATCCTAAAGACCAATTTATTTAGAACATTTCTCTGCAGTTGCTTTACAGACCCAAAAGACAAATCTCTATAAAACCTATGTCGATGTTTGTAATGTGCTTGTACTTTGCCGAGGTTCTAGAGAACTGTACTGTGGGCATTAACGATTGCAGTAAATGCAGTGGAAAAAATAATTGGCACTACAACCACAAAGTGATCTGTTTTAAATGTTTATTGCACTTCAGACTAGATACATGCACCATACATACTACATACACACTTCAGAACAGTCTGCATACATGCTTCAGCCTAGAACTTGCAACACACAAACTGTAGCTGCCAATGCGCTTCACGGATCAAGCTGGTGGTGCTAACATACGAAACAGGAAAAACATTTGTGGCAGACTCGACTGGAGTTGGACATCTGAGAAAAGCAGGCTTGTCTAAGACAAGAAAGCTTCGCATTAAAACTGCAGAAGGACCTGCTGTTCCAGCAGTGCACATTAAATGGTTGGATACTAAAGCCTGAAAGTATATTCATATGAATGTGCACAAATATATGTGCACTGCAATAATATGCGTCAGCTCCACAAAACCACACTAAACTTAAAAAACACAGCATTCTGGCCTATGTTGAAGTGTAAAAAGAACACTGGCAGTCCTAGTAAAAATACAGCAAATAGTGGTACTCCTAGAGAAGTGCATCATATACTGTACAAAGCTTAAAAAGCTTGAATGTTGTTATAAGGGAAATTTTGAGATCAGGCCCAATATTACAAAATTATGGTGGGAAATACAAACATGACTGATGCGCACAATACCTAAGAAAACGATTTAGCTAAAGAGCTCCTATGCATGTGAATAGTGAAATCGTTTTTCTCGGCAACCACGGGACTGAACTTGATGTTTGTTACATTTAAAACAAGATTTTTCATTGTTATTTACATTTAGGCCATTAATTTTATTAAGAATGGTTGAAAATTGCACAATTAAAAAAAACAACTTGCAAGCACAATTCTGTTCTGCAAATCTAAGGACCAACTCCGATTTCCCTCCTTAAATAAGTGTGAAATTCCTAAATGGTTTTGAGACAACCACAGGGATATTTTGAATTAAATTTGTAGCATTTGAGAAAGTTAAGGTCTAGCGGTTGTAGGAAGAATTGCAATTCAGAGCCTAAAGTAAAAATTATTGAAAATAGGCAGGTTTAAAGAAAAGTAAAAGCACGAAGTTTAAAAATCCCTAACTCCTCAATAAAAACACACATCACAGTTCTGCAGACTGGATCAGCTATATCTTAAGTCAAGGAATTTGTTATATGAATTTACAGCTTACGTGAAATGTTCCAATGTTCATAAGCATTTTGCACGTCCTACTCACAAATTAATGATTGTATTTTAGAGCAGTGTATGATAAGTCAATTTCGCCAACTTTAGTTATGGATTAGGTGCAACTAACAGAACTGTGATATCGTTCTTTTTTTGAGTAAGAGTTGTTAACTTAATAGCTTCGTTTCTAGAAATTTTCGTTGATTTGTATAAAACGTCACCTGAATAAAAAATGTTCCATCATGCTTGTGCTATGCGAATGATGCTTTTTTGAATAATGTGTTTACTTTGATGTAATAATGCTTTCCCATTTTACCTAATTCCTTCCTGGAGGCATACTTTAGTGAGCTATAAACAAATAAAGATTCACGGTTTACCGATGATTCCCTCCGGAGCTTCGCCCACTCATCATCATTCACCCCGTGGATATGCGGTGTTTTCTTTCTTCTTGCGCCGCTCAGCGCGCTCACGCCAAAGCCACATGGCAAGTCGTCGTCGTCGTCTTCATTGCCCACACAGCTCGCGCGGCGCCGTAAATTCGCAACTCCGTGATCATCTGTCGATGACGAGTAAGGGCACATCATGACAAGATCCTTGTCAAACCAAACTGATTGAACTTCACGACAGCTCAAGATTTAATGTTAACTGATTGACAGAAATTTGATCAAAATTTATGCTAATGGCCGACACACCCTTCTCTCGGAAAGTGCCTGCTGACATGACACAAAAACAAAAATATCCTTCTTTGTCTCCGCAAAACTTCCAAGTTTCTGCCCTATATGTTAGCACCGGTAGAATGCAATGATTGTACACAATAATATACAGGGTATCCAAATTATCGAGCACTGAGGTAATCTTGTTTGCCGCCGCTTTGAGATAGATTATCTTTTGCATTCTGCCTAATTATATATTTAGTTTAAATAATTATTCAACTTCTCAATTATTATAATTAGATGAAACGTGTCAATGAGAGAATTGTAGAGCAACATGAAAAAATCCCGACATGACTTTCGGTTGCTTAATACGTGCTACATAAAGGTGTTTTTCGGAGTGTGAAATAAGCCTTTGAATACACGAAAAATTGCAGCGCGACTGGCCACTCTAGGCACTTTGCGTGTATTTGTGGGCTTCTTTCACCACTTCTTTATTTTGCTTTTAACTTATGATTTAGAACCATAGAACCGTAGCCGACGGCTAGTAGAGGGCTGGAAATGCTGTGACCTGGTCGACGGAGTGATGTGTTCTTTCATTGTAATTATTGTGCACAGAGTTATCAGCATGATAATATTCTTAATGATATAAAGAATACCTCGAGCAAGCAGTCTATATCTTTATGTGTTTTGTTCCTTCTGGCCACAAAATCCAACATCATTTGAAGTACGCTCACTCGCTGTCTGTTCAAGAAACGAATGCAAAAAAAACCCCTGCCTTCCCTGAATTTATTAACGACAAGAACGCCACTCTGGAAGATATAATATACATACAATTCAACACACACCAAAATCTAAATATGGGGAACAGAACACGAAACTAAACTAACCATAAAACAAACCAGACACCCAGCGTGTTACATATCACTCATGTTTGCACATTCAACCTGAGGTAAACAGATGGTTGACTTCCGCACTCCTGTGCATGCATCTGGATATGTTAAGACTCAGCTACTCTTTTTATATAATAACGACGCTCATCTTTGTGAAATCCAGTGGACTACCGCAAGAACGACAATGGCTTGACAGGTAGTTCACCTTTTGAGGAGCTACCATGCTCCATAAGGAGGATGCATCAACTCTTCTGGCCAATGTACGCATTACCACACTCCAGCTCGTTTCCTTTTTAAATGCGAAGCATTTCTTGGCGAACATTTGCTGCTTTGACAGTACCTATCTATCTATCTATCCATCTATCTAATTATCTATCTAGCCGCCTACAACTTTGTGCTATCATGGTCGTTTCGTTAACATGGTCTGTACCAAAATTGGCATACTATGTCAAGAGCATATGACGAACATAAATGATATGTCATGACATGCGTCTCATGTAGGTTATGAAAGAGCCGCCTACGCCTTGGTGCTCTCATGGTCGTTTCGTTAACAATGTAGTACGTCACGAACACACTGCTTCGCATAAGATCGATTTCCACAGGGCGTGGGATCTTCCGGCTTTTTTTCCCTATGTGAGGCATCGGCAGGTTTCGTACCATGCGCTTCGACTGTGATTCGTCTCTGTTCGCGCCTTCTAGAAGCGCACGGCCATGGCCCCAAAACAAGAAAATCGCCACAGTAACGCCCAGTTCCGCTGTCCACTTTTTTATATACTTCACCTCAACACATAGCGTATGCTTCACCGCTAACAAGGCTGTATGGCGGCAAAGCTGACTTTATGAAACTGACACTACGTAACGAACCATTGGTCATTTTGCTGCTCACACGAGCGAAAGTTCGCACAACCACAAAGCAAAGACTTCATTTTATGCTGGTTGGTTTTCCACCTAACATTTTTTGCTTACACGAAAACGTGTGAAGTTTCTCGCGCTTGTACGTACTTCTAAAGACAGCGTGACCACCTATAATTAGAGCACTGTCATAAGCGGCGACGACATCCACACAAATTACAGAACTTCCCCAATGCTACTGGGCATCGCGATCAATCAATGGCACAGGCGCCACCCTGGAAGTGGCAAAAGGGGCTACGAGATCCACAGAAACCGCATCAGCTTTCGCAAAGCTTCCACAACACGATCCGTCACGGGCACTACACGGGCAGAACGACTACGGCCACACTCATCACTTCGCCGCAGACTCTCAACGACATCAAATAACTGCTCAAACTTCACTCAGAGCTCCTGTCGCGTTCACCACTTTACGCCACCTATTTAAAAATGAGCTTTATTATACGAAGCCAAGTCAAATCAGAGTTTAGCGGCTATTTGGGTGAACATAATGCTTACCACCTCTTTTCACTCCATCGACCGGGTCACACCAGCGGCGGCCCCAACAAAATTGTCACTACGAAACTAACGGCACAATATGGGTACTGTAGCAAAAGACTGCTCAAAACAAAGTCATGCACGCGCACACACACTGAAACACTAGATTGAGGTTCATGGCGTCACCTAGGAGTGAAAGTTATTACTAATTTGTTTATTTTTACGAACAAAACCTTTCCCAAATAGTTTGCAGCATCTTTGCAAATGACGCATATAGAGGAGGAGGAGGGAAAACTTTATTTCCGTCAGATGCAGAGTTATTTAAATTACTGGGTTTCTTCTGCTAGGCGGCGTGAGGTGGCCGTAAGCCCTTCACTTTCGGCGACCTCCAAAGCCCAGTTGACGGTCCGCAGCTGGACCGCGGGATCCGAGCTGGACACCGCTACCTCCCAGTCTGAAGTGTTATTAAGCTCGAGTTCCGCCCTAGGTTTCAGCCCGGGGCAGTCGCTCATTATATGTGTCAAGTCCGCTTGATAGGCGTCGCAGTTCTTGCATTTAGGTGAGAAGCAGCCCGGATATATTAGTGAATATTTGTAAGGGTTGGCAAATGAGCCAGTCTGCAACTGTCTCCAGGTCACCTGTTGCAGTTTATTCAGTGATTTATGCGGAGGGGGGTATTTTTGTCTACCTTCGCGGTAGTGCATAGTAATTTCATGGAATGTCACCATGCGATCCCTCGCTGAACCCAGGTCGAGGCCTTCCACCGCCCGGCTGACGAAACCTCGGGCATAATTGTGGGCAGCCTCATTTCCTGGGTGCGAGGAATGTGCTGGGACCCAGATGATTTGAATCTGGCGATCAGGCGGTGGATATTTGTTTAGAATTTGCATGGCCGGTTTGTGCATTTCGCCACTGGCAAAGTTTCTAGCTGCGGTTTTGGAATCGCTAAAAATGATTTCCGCGGTGGTGCCACTTATAGCCAGAGCTATAGCTGCCTCTTCTGCTTCCTCTGCATGCATGCAACAAATTGTTGCTGCGGAGTGGGCCTGACCTTGATTGTTGACTATGCCTATAGAGAAGGCATCTCGACTTGGGCATTCCGCAAAGGCGACGTGGACTATATCCTGCAGACTATATCCTGTAGTGTTTATATCCTGCGACTATATCCTGTAGTGTTTATGTAGAGCTTTAGCTCTTGCTCTCCTTCTGTCCTTGTGATGTTCAGGATGCATGCTTTTTGGTATTGGGTCTATCCTTAAATTTCTGTGGTATATTAGGGGAAGTTTACATATTGAGGTGTGTGTGGATCCGTATCGGATCCCCAGGTCCTCCAGTATGTGTCTTCCTACTTGAGTTTAGGATAGCCTCTCCAGTTGGGCTAGCTTGTGTGCCTCGACCAGCTCCTCTAGGGTATTGTGAATTCCCAATTCAAGGAGCTTCTCATTAGCCGTGTATCTAGGGAGGTGAAGGGCTGATTTGTATGACTGTCTAATTAGGCAATCGATTTCTTCTTTTCAGCCGGGTAGAGGTGCAGGTAAGGAAGGGAATATACTATGCGGCTCAGGACGAAGGCTTGGACAAGTTGCCTGAGATCCGCTTCCTTCATGCCTTTATGCTTGTTTGCTATTTGTCTAATTAGCCTGTTTGTTTGGCTAACGCATCCTATGATTTTGCTCAGGGTGAATGCGTTCTTTCCGTTGTTTTGTACGTGCATCCCCAGAATTCTAAGGGTCTGCACCTCTTGTACGTACGTGCCATCTACCATCACCTTGATGTCCGGGTGAGGTGTCTTTGCTCGTGGTTGAGCCCTTATAATCAGAAGTTCTGACTTTTGGGGGGAGCATGACAGGCCTATTTGATTCGCATGATATGACACTTGATCTGCTCCTGCTTGTAGTGTTTCCTCTATCTCACTATCACTTCCGGTATTAACCCAGAGGGTGATATCGTCAGCGTATAGTGAGTGTCTCAAACCAGGGATTGCGCTAAGTGCGGTAGCTAGCGGTATAAGAGAGATGTTAAATAGTAAAGGGGATAGTACTGATCCCTGTGGAGTTCCTTTGCTGCCAAGTTGCAATATGGAAAATGCGACGGAGCCTAGCTGGAGTTCGGCAAGTCCTGTCGGAGAGGAAGGCTTTGATATAGTTGTATGTCTTTGCGTCCGACATTGAGTTTCTCCAATGCAAGCATGATTGCCTCATGATTAATGTTGTCAAAGGCTTTTGTTAGATCTAGGGCTAAGACAGCTCTAGCTCTTTTCCTGTGAATAGGGTGTAAGACCTCTTCTGAGAGTCTTAGCATGACGTCTTGGGTTGATAGATTTCCTCTAAAGCCTATCATGGTGTGCGGGAAGTAATTATTGTCATCATGTGGCTCTGTAGCCTGTTTAGAATTATCGTGCTCGAGCACTTTGCCTAAGCAGGAGGTAAGAGATATGGGCCTGAGGTATTGCAAGTCAAGCTTCTTTCCCGGTTTCGGGATGAAGACTATCTTTGCATGCCTCCAGGATGAGGGGAGTTCCTCTCTTTCCCAACATTCGTTGAAATATTTAGTAATTGCTTTGATCGAGGCATCATCTAAGTTTCTTAGTGATTTGTTTGTAACCCCGTCCGCGCCTGGAGCCGAGGAGGTCCGATGTCTTTGAAGTGCTGCTCGCACTTCAGACTCTTGGATTTCCTCGTCCAGTTGTGGTTCGGGGCTCCCAAGTAGCTCAGTAGAGAGACTTTGTTTGATGTGTCTAGATATCTCTGTCTGAGTTGCTCGACGAGTTCTGTATCTGTGAGCGCATGGTTATGCACTAGTCTAATTATGTTTTTACTGTGCGCTATTTTGCTGGTCGCGGGATCTAGCAGGTGTCTGAATAGGTGCCAAGTATCCTTGAGTCCAAGTTTGCCACTCATTTGGTCACAGACGGGGCCCCACTGTTGCCTGGCAAGCTGTTGTGCATAATCTTCTATCTCTTTGGATAGCTTTGCAATTTTAATGCGCAGTGGTCGATTGAGTTTCTGCGTTTGCCACCTTCTCTGCAGACTGTCGTATGCTTCACACATATGTAGCAGCCGACTGTCCACAGGTTTTGGTGCCTCTGAAGATGGGATTGATTTCGTTAATGTTTTAACATCATGGATGAAGTCTTTGACCCATTCATCTAGGTTACTTATCTCATTCCCTGCGGTTTGATCTCTGAGTTGTCTGAATTTGTCCCAGTCCGTAATTTGGACCGGTTTCCTGCCTTCACCTCTGAGGTTCTTGGCAGTTGTAGTAGCTGCCACTATGTATTGGTCGCTACCTAGGTTAGTCATAGTGTTTTGCCATGTCACTTGCCCTATATACTTTGTGAGCGTCAGGTCTGGAGATGTGTCAACCTGTGTGCTCCTGCCAATTCTAGTAGGGGTGAATGGGTCTGGGTGTAGTGTAAGGCGCGCATCCTGGATGTAATTCCAGAGATGCGTGCCTTTCTTATTATTGGCTCTGTATCTCCAGACCATGCTTTGTGCATTAAAGTCCCCCACTATGACTAGTGGATTCTGTTTGGAAATTTTGAGTGTCCTATTTATTCCTTCGATAATGGTAGGGTGTCCTCCCTTAGGGTTGCTGTAAACATTAAGTATGAATAAGGCGGGTATGCCTACCTTTTGTGGAATTAGTTCTGCTAGGGGACAGTCCAAGTCAGACATTTCTAGGTCATGTTCTATGGCCGTTAAATTTCTCTGGACTAAAGTGGCAATTTCGTATTTCTCTGAAATATTGTTTTCATAGGTTTTATAGTTCCGCAGTTTAACATTGCCAAGTGTTTCCTGCAAGGCAATAACGTCGGGGGCTTTTTCTTTAAGGTTTTGTATGTGCAACTGCAGATTACTTCGTTTTTTTTTTCGAAGCTTCTACAGTTCCATTGCCAGATTGTTATGTCATTATGCAGTCCCGCCATGTTGAAGTACATGGGGGGTTTCTGGACGCTGCCTGGCACCTGAAGTAGTTGCACCCTGCTCAAAGGTGGATGTGAAGCTAGCAAAGGCTGCTTCTTGTTTGCTTTGTCTGGCCTCAAGTGCTTCGATTCTGCTGCCAACTTGTGCGGCAATTTGTGAGAAATTTTTCTCCAGCATGGATTTAATTTTTTTCCATGGGGTCTTTTTCAGTCGTTAGAGGTCGCTTTTTTGCGGGGGGGAGGGGGGGTTGCGTTGTGGGGAGGATGATCGCGAAGAGGCTGCGGATGCAGCGGGTGTGTTAGCTATTTGTCTTTGGGGTGTGTTTGTGGTGGAGTGTTGAACTATAGAGCTATTAGTTTGCTCTCTCTCTGCTCTCAGTTTGTTAATTTCCTCCTGCAATTGAGCGACTACGGAGGTTAGGTGCGCATTGTGTCTTTCTAGGTGTTGTATTCTTTCGTCTGCTTTAGACCGGGAGGTAGGCGGACCCCAGCTCACCTGTTTTGACCGGTCTTTGGAGACGCTTCTGGACAAGGGCGGGAAGGAGCTTGACCTGCTTCGACTTCCCGTTCCAGGGCCGCGTGTGGCTGAAGGGGACTGGCTTCTTGGGATGTGTCCATCATTCTTCTTGGGTGGTGCAGGTGAGGTAGCAGGTTTCCTTTGT
Organism: Dermacentor silvarum; assembly: GCF_013339745.2. Taxonomy (NCBI): domain Eukaryota; kingdom Metazoa; phylum Arthropoda; class Arachnida; order Ixodida; family Ixodidae; genus Dermacentor; species Dermacentor silvarum. Next base: position 33,393,053 of record NC_051155.1, read on the forward strand.
TTTTCGTAGCGAAACTTGCATCTTCTGGTTCCGGTGACGTGATCTCCCTTGCAGACGATTCATGTCGGTGTGCAATCTGGGCTTTCTTTCTTCGGATAGCTTTCTCCGCATCGGTAGCAGAGCTCTTGTTTCTCTTGTGGGCATACATCCGCTCAATGTCCTGGTCTCCGGCAGTTGAAGCAAGCTTCAATTTTCGGCTTGAAGTAGTAGCATCTCACGACACCACCGAAGAGATCAATGTTCTCCGGTACTCTTGTGGTGTTGGCGAAGATGATCCGAGCAGACTTAGTCAGTCCGAATTTTCTAGCTCCAGCGATTTCGAAGTTCTTGCCTTTGTTACGCTGTTGTAGGTCCCGCAACATTTCGTGGTTGCTGTGGCCTGAGTATATGTTATAGCAAATACCCCGTACAGACTCATCGGGGGGTGCAATGTAGGTATTCAATTCGAAGGTTTCGTCCTTGAGTTGGATGTTCTTGATAGCAACGTATTGCTGCGCTCTCTGTTCTGACGGAGTTGCGACGGTGTAGGAGTTATTTGAAGGGTTAACACGGGCCTGGTCGTCTCTCCTCGCATCCGCGACGTTAAGCTTTGCACCGCAGATAGTGGCCTGAAGGAGTTCGATGACGGTAAATTTCTTCAAATTCATTCCGCCTTTCGGCCTGAACACAATTTTGAAGAAGTCGGTAGGTAATCTCGGCAAAGGACTCCGTTTGAGAATCATGCGGGTGCGCACAGCGGGCTTCTTAGTCGGCGGCGTTGGCTTAGTGTTCGATGTCGACGTGGTCGGTGAGGAAAGTGACAAAGACTCACTTTTTCTGAATCGAGCAGAAATATATTTGTATAATAATGTACGTGTTGTGCTTCTTTGGCGTTTCTGTACAAGATTGCATTTGTCTGTGTAGGGATATACGATTGTACTTTATATTTTCCTGTAAGATCGTATAAGCTTCTATTGTTTGTACACAACGTTCTTCTGTTATTTGCGTAATTTCTGATAATTTCCCAAACCTTAGAGGTTGATTGTGTTTATGTAAGTGCTGTCAACACCAATGTGGGTGCCTGCAGCTTTTTCAACCTGTTGAAATAACAGCTTTTCCTGCCCGCCCCTTCGTATAATTACACTGTACTGATGCGAAAAATAAACATAATTGTCGTTGTCATTCTGTAATCCAGCACTAATACAGCCTCAGCAGCACGGACTAGGCGTTCCATAGAGCCCCCAGCGGCTGCGTCCCCGAAATAGCCTTCCGATGATATTTCTTGCCTTTGTTTTTCTCTGCTTTATATGACAATACTGCGGCGCATATTTTATGCCTCTGGTAAGTTGAACGTACTTATTATTCAGCGACCCTTGTGTTTTCGCCACTTTGTCTTTGTCACTCCTCATATTCTTTCCCTTCGAGAAGCGAGATGTCGTCGAGCAGCGACACGTCGTCGCTGCTGATGTTATAGCTTAGTGAGACCTGTCAAGCCGTTGTCAAGACTTGCCTTTTTCTCATCAATTCTGTTTTTTTTTCTATAAAACTGAAATAAGGCTTTTGATTGCTAACCGATTATTCATGTATCGTAAATCTGGAACCTAATTTAGCGAATGTGCTAAACAGTTGATTAGCGTTGCAAGTAAAACATCGTCATCTTTTTGATCCACGCTTTATGAGAACTGCCGATTGAAGTGGCAGTGAATTTTCTAAAACATTTCGAGGCTACTCAAAATAGGCGTCAGGTTTGCTAATTATTCTAAGCAAACATCAGTTTGCTACTGCTCAGCTTCACTTTTGCAGTTTTAACTTGTGCACTAACATGCATAATTTAAAAAAAAATGAGGCATTGAAACTCTTAAAGTGGCCACATCGACGATGCGGTTTCTTAAGGCGGTGAATTGCGCACCTTCCATAAATACAGCTGAAAAGTTGCAACGCTACATTCTTTCAAAAGAAAGTTAAAAAATTCTGTTCGAACTAAAACAAATAAAAACTGGCATATGAACTGTAAAACGAATTTCTAGTAATTCTCTTCAAAATGACTAATTATTCGGGCAATTTTCAGCTTTGCTGACCCATCGCCTATAACACGAATCCCATAACTTCCAAATGTATATCCGCGCCACATTTAGTTCTCGTATGATACCGAGATAAACATACCCGGACTAGCCCTTCAAGTCGCACTGGCATCAAAGTGCGTGTTGTCTGTAAATCCACCTCGTTATCCTACTGCAACATTTCAATGACTCTCTATGGCGCCTGAGAAACGCTTTGCTGAAGAAAGCTGGCGTAGGTGGCAGACGTGCAAATGGATCACGTCCAAGATATAGCCTTTAGGGCGCGTGCGCCATACGCCGACAAAAACTCCTACACTGCACCAAAGTTTCAAATACAACATGTTGCAAATGATCTGCTTGCTTAAACTCGAACGCATGCCAAGCTAACAAAGCCTAATGCTCTTCGACGGTTCAATGAGAATCTCGCCAAGAGATCCCCGTGCGTACGCCTTACAACGAATTGGGAAGAATTGTAACCGCGTGGCCTACAACTGCTTTACTCCGGCCGCGTCAAGCCTGTTCTATGGCCTTGCGCTCAGTGAGGGAAAACAAACTGGTTTGCATACGAATCATGCAACGACAGCGCAAGTAATTTCGTTATTTCTTTTTTTTCAATGAAGCTCCGCAATAATTTACTGGCTAACGATCCCATCGCCAACGGTTGAGGTGCGCCACGGCCACCTGGTAGGCGTGCTGCGTTTGTAATTGCGTCGTTGAAATTGGCGCATCAAATATCGCGCATCGCTAGGCGCGATGCGCGATATCTTAACACGGCTTCATACGGAAGCGCGACAAGCGTGTTCACATGAATTACGTTTTAACGCAAGTTCTTATTGTGACGGCCGTCACGCAGGTTGAGTCACAACATCACGGCGTCAGCTTTCACTACCGCAACTGCGCAAACTTCCCCCATGGAGCCGTTAGCACGCGGCGTGAGACATAGAGATAACGAATTACTGACTAGATAAAATAACGCATGCGAATAATTGTATATTTCAAAGAGATATAAGCTACGCCTATTTTGCATTATAACAATTTATTGTGGTGTTCCCATGCGAATTCGAGGCTCGGACACACGTTGCATTTACATTTAATATCTCCCATGAGGTTCGCACGCCGGTCTTAACCACAGAACACCATTGAAGAACCTTCCTTAACAGCTGATAAAAAAAAAAGTTGCTGTGGCTTAGCTCGGCTATGCCAGGATATACGTAGCGTTAGCAAAGGTTCAGCTGATTATTCTTCGCTTATTCTTAAGATTATTCTTAAGATAAGATTATTCTTATGAGTCAAGCTTCTCCGTTCTTCTGCGCTGTTGAGCAGCATTTGCGCTCTCCTTCTCCATGGCTATACCACACTGGCAAACGCCAGTCAGAAGCGCAGCGGCTCCAGCGCAGTGTCAGACGGCGACTGCACAGCGAGCGCGCGCCGGCGCCAGTGCGTCTACCACGGCTACGACGTCACTCCTCTGGAATGCGCAGACCGGCGGCGGTGAGTCGCGCGCGGCGGCGGCGGAGTGCGCGAGAGGTGCCGGCTCCGGTGGCTCCGGTGCGCAAGCCGTGGGACATCACTGATCCTTGCGCATGCGCAGCACGGCTCTTGATGTGCCGCGCGAAACGGGCTTGGCTAGGCCAGTGTAGCTAACGCTACAAAAATCTTCGGCCTCCGCTCCATCCTGATGCCCTTAACTCGTTGGCATAATTCGGCAAATGTGCTGAGAGCGTGCAGCTTGAAAGCACTCCTTGACTTGGCGTGGGCACATCACAGACATTTTATGAAAGAAAAATAAATCCAAGAAGATGATAGCTACGTGGTTTGTCACTGAGCTGATCGTATTTTATAATTACCACTACGCATGCGCCATAACATGGGTGGATAACATGCAGTGTCTTCATAACTTGGCTGTGAAAATGGTATGGACTTGGATGTAGTTAGGAGAAACTCTGCTGGCACATGGTACTAAGGTTGTACGCCTATATAGTTACAAACCACCATTATAAACGAAATTGCTGGGTTTTACGTGCCAAAGCCACGATCTGATTATAAGGCATGCTGTAGTGGGGGACTCGAGATTATTTTTCTCCGCATAGGGTTCTTTAATGTGCGCCCAATACAAGGTACACGAACGCTTTGGCGTTCTCTCCAATCGTAATGCGGCCGCCGCGGCCCCGAAACAAACGCGCAACCTCAAGCTCAGCAGTGCCATGCCACAGCCACTGCACTACCGTGGGGTGGGTCGTCTGTGTATTCTCCCCGTGGAAAGAAATAATACTAGAAAGCACCGTGTTAAATTGTGAAGCCCTGAAGTTGCACCTACGAGTATAGGCATCACCTTCGAGATAAAAGGTAGTTCACCACTTCTCCGCATCATGACTCAGAAGTGGTGCTGCGGACAGTATAACGGTTCATCTGCGCGCAACGTCGGCTGCGCTGTGGTGACAAGCAGGGTGTTTGATAGTACCACCATTGGTATTGCTGCCTCTGATTTTAGCTTTGAAGTAAGCGTTATAATACCGTTCTGAGCAGTGTAGGCCAAGCCAGAATGAGGAATTTCTTGTTGTCGTCTAGTCACAAAAAACGAAAGGCTAAAATCAGTTTTCTAGCTTGGCGATTGGTCACATTTATTGGTATAAATTCGGCGCTCTAGCCCATTGCATTAAAGACGTAGGTGTGTTTTCTCCATGCATAAAACAATACTGCGGTGGTTTTATAAGTATATGGAAACGTGTTTACGCGATATTTAGCGAGTTCTAATGTTTCAATATCGAGAAATACAGCCATTGTGTTTTATTGCTTGGCATGGCAGCATTTCTGCATTGCTTTACTGCCTTGGCATGGCAGCATTTTGTCTACTTCCACAAGGAGGGAGCTGACTTCTTCTGCAGATTTAATTAACAGTCGTTGCACCACCGTTCCCTGGACAGAAACATTTTCCCGCACATATGATCACACGCTTCCAGGACTATGAAGTTAGTGAGCGTGATGCTGTTTCCTTTTTTCACGCAAACGGAAAACGCGCCAGCTGTTATACCTTCCACTGAATCTCGTGTCCAGCGGCCCTCAGGCAGGACACGAGCTGACGCTCTCAGCAAGAGTTGATGATGTGTGGTGTTTTATGGCGCAAGGGCCAGGTATGGCCAAAGAGCACCATGACAAATGGTAATGTTATCGATGAATTGTGGATGGCGTGGACATCTCAGCAAGAGTAGGGGTGGAAAACTTATTGTGGTCGCCATTTACACGGGCTCCATTAACATATCGTTCCTGGGATCTCCCAGCATTCTCAGAACAGTTTGCTGTCTTAAACACCTGTTGTGATCACCGTCCGAAAGAATTATTCGTTTTCATTTTTTTGGGTATCACTTTAGAGAGGTAGGCAGAAGCGCCGGCAAAAGTGATGGCACTGAATCGTTGGTAAGCCGTGGACGTTCCCTTGGAACCAGGTCAACCTCTCCGTTGACCAAATAGGTGAAATCGCACTGAATGAAATGTTCTTGAAAGTGTCGCTCGCACACAATTTATGTCGGCTGCAGTTGCTTGTGCGCCACATGAAGGGCCAGTTCCCAATTCCTAAAAACATCAGGGTCTTTTGGCATCGAAAGCAATGCTATTTTAAGCCTCTTTCTCAGAGCTTTAGAAACCAACTTGCAGTTCGGAAAAAGCAGTAAGTGTCCTTGGTGGTTTTCTTTGGTGGAGCAATACCGCCGCTAATATCGTCGGTCCTTTTCCGACCAGGAACATTCCACATCTCTGAGGAACTTTCAAACATTAACAGAGACCCGGAGCTCTTCACCTTTCAAGTTGACACGAACAGACCACATACAACTATTCGAATACGGGCTTTATTTTTTGCGCGCCCTCTGCCACCTGTAGCAGACGACACGCGCAGCGGAACCGTTATATTGACCGCAGCGCCAATTTTGCGACATGACGAGGAGAAGCGCTGAACTAGGCTCCAGACGTGCCGGTCGGCAAACCTACCCATCTAGCCACCGTATCTCTGTGTTTATAAACTCACTGTAGATACGGTGGCTAGATGGGTACTATAGGCGAGTTGTGAAACAAGATCCGTTGCAGCGCCATCTGTACGCGGGTACAGGAAGCAGCCAGCGGCAGCGATTGTGCATGAGCCGTCATGTGAGTTTAGCCCGTGTGATCCCCAGAACGGCATACTGAACCGACGTTTGTGGTGAACTGATCCACTTTCGTGGTGCTGTCGGGGCACTGTGATCTGGCGCCAGGCTAGTAATCTCTAATGTGCCACTGCGCACAAAGTTTGGTGGCTTTGACAAGTCCGGAGAAAAAGTAAGTGCCTTCTTGCTGCGTCGCACCTCAGTCATGTGGTTTTGTGAGACAGTGGCTTGTTTATGTCGGTAAACAATTTGGCTTGTTTTTATCGCTGGAGATGGGGCTGATTCATGTATAAGTGATCTCGACAAAATTTATTTTTGAAATGAACTTGAAACCACTTGCTGTTTGTAGGATGAGACACGATGTTTACGAAACGCTGTCACATGGTCTTGACCACTCTTCGCACTCAGCACAGCGCTATATCTTTATGTCACACTGTAGATCGTGCGGTGCGCGCATAACATTCTTTAAGGGCGAAGGCCATTTGTGTCTTGACACAGGTCTGCGAAGTTCCTTCTTTCGAAACTCGGTTATGTTGGCGGCGACACACGTCTATTTCGCGTTGTTCGCATGCCATAGTTTTGCCGTGTGATGTGGTCAAGAAAGACAACTAAATTTGTGTGGAATTACGGGGTCAGACGTATGCATACCCTTGCATATACAGTAATCCAGCCTCACGGCCGGATTACTGTGTACGCGCACTTTTAGTCGAGCCCTGTTCGACGACAGACCAAATACCGCAGCGCGACTTCCCTGTATGCATGTGAAACGGAATTTCGCGTTATATTTTGCTATAAAGTTATTGTATCTTCCTTCATCGAGAAAAGGAATCCCATTCCTGTTGTCTTAACGTTATTCGCATATGAGCGCCTGAAAGAAGATAAATTCGCCACGACGCCGCCATTCGCGTAAATCCCGACTGCACAGATTTCTCGAGTGTTTGAAATATTAACTGCGTTGCTTTAAATCGTCGTTTCCTTTTTTAAGAGAGCATTCCTGAGATAATGTGTCCCAATAATGACAGAAAGCATTCTGAATAGCAACTCATTTGCAGGTGTCATACCACAGATTCCCCAAGAGACCAGAGCATATATACAAAACGTGGATTGCAGCCATCAGGCGAGACGAAGCCCCGCTCTTCGCAGTTTCGAAGGCAACTAGGTCTGCTCTCTACAGCTTCTTAAGAGTAACCTTGTCGCTAATGCTTCTAATGGTTACCGACACTTGCACCGGTCTACTGTGCCATTCATATTTTTATTAATGCCCTTAACGCCGTCGAAGAAAAAGCCAGCTCAACGGGCACCGGTTCAGAAAGTTGCATCATCAAAAAGGAAGCAGGATGTTGGTTACCAAGGGCTTCGCAATACAGGGCAAAAGGTAGACACCTGTGTTGATTAGGACCGAGCAGATGACAAGGAAAACGCAGCAGATGGGTGCAACAAAGATACATTCAATAAAGGACTACCGTCTTCAGGCTTGAATATACGGGCTCCACTTCGCTTTCTGACAAACACCAAGTCACCAGAAGAAACAGCCTCTGGAAACATTTATGCATGGAGAGAGAATATTTCTGTCCTAAAGAAGAAGCTGGCTGCAATCAAAGCAAACGAAGCAGGTCCACAGGCAAAAAATCAACCCCTGAAACTGCAAATAGCTTCTTAGGATAAACTGCTGCTCTCCTAGAAAATAAACTCGCTTCGAGCAAAGCAAGCGAATCAGAAAATCAGCGCCTGAAGTAGCAAATGAAGGCACAAAATAGTGCATTAAGGTTGCTTCGTTCAGAGCTTGTCGCCAAAAAATATAGAGCAGCTGGAAGAATTACCTCCCTTTGGAATTGAAAGATTCAAGAACAGTGACGACGTTGAGTTTTAAATTGGACTGCCCAGCTACAAGCACTTCTGTTCTCTCATGCGCCTCCTTGATTTAGGAGAAAATGGTGATAATATTGCACGCAACAGTACGAGGAGTAGGCTACAGAATATTGAATATGGTGGTCGGCGACACAAGGTTGGTGTGCAGCACTAACTCTTTTTTGCGCTGGTTAAACTACGAGTTGAGTAATTTCACCGACACATTGGTCATTTGTTCAACGACTCTGTCAGCACGGTGTCAAGAATTTTTTTTCTACAATACTTGACTGCATTTATTTGCAGATAAGAGGAATGACAACATGGATATCACGACGAGCTATTGATGCTGCCATGCCCATCTGCTTTCAAGGAGAAATACCCATCAACACGTGCCATCTTGGATGCCACTGAGATTAGATGTGATGTGCCAACATCTTTCGTGACGCAATCACAGGTATACGCCTCGTACAAGTCTACTCATACGTTCACAGCACTCCAAGGCTCTCCCCTGGTGTAATACTTTCGTTTTTGAATTATTTGCTGGGTGCACGTCTGGCAAAAAGTGCGTGGAGAAGAGTAGGTATTTAGACCTGAAGTTTGTACGCAGTTGACTCAGTCATGTCTGACAACAGATTTGTTTTTTTAAATTCAGTGCCCTTCCGCTCTGTGAAGGTGAATGACCAGCAAAGCTGTGTAGGGGTGATTGGCTGTTGCTCCGGTAAAACATTACACGTTTGCGGGATCAGGGCCCCATGAACGGTTCGCATTTCTTTTCGCTTCGCGGTCCTGGCGAGCAGCACGCTTACACTTGGCGTCCGCGGCCCGCTGATCGTCAGTGGTCTCCTTCCGCCGCCGCCGCCGCCGCGCCCATTCCCTTTTGTGTTCACGCCATCGTTCTTGGTAGCCGCGCTGTTCTTCAGACCGTACAACACGCAGCCTACCCATTTCACAGTCAGAGCAGAACTCAGTAAAGGAGAATACATAGAGCATGAAGTCCGGAGACAGAAGACACTAGTTCGAATAAGCAGGATGGCGTACATGTGTGTGGTGCGAAGATAGAAATGACCGACGTAGGTCAAAGTGTGGTGTCTGTTATCAGCTTAATATCTGATGCGGGTGGTATTTGGACCCAAGACATTAAACTTAGTTTTGGAATTTGGCGGAGTGCTTGACGCCTGCTTCACCTCCGCCGCGACTAGGGCCGGTATTGTACTATCTTCGGAATTTTTGGTCTACGGACATCAATCCGCTGGAAACTTAACATATACAGCTTCGCTGCAATAAATACTTGCTACGGAGCAAGAAAGTTAAGCTGAACATTGCACCTTTCCTCAAGCGTGGGCAATGTACTCCCGAGGAAGTGGAGGAGACTCAAGAAATCGCCGTGATCAGGATACACGTGGAGAGGAAGATCAAGAAAATCAAGGGATTTCACATTTTTGAATGGTTTATTCCAATCTCCTTTGAACCCTTAGTGAATCAGATGTAGGCCGTGTGTGCTTTCCTGATAAATGTTGAGCCACCACTTCTAAAAGACGATACAAACTGATCTGATTCACTCTGTTCCTTGAGATACACTTGATTTTCCATTCATATGTTGTGGGTTATCCTCACTACCTGATGGTGCTGCCAGCCTCTTGAGTGCAATAAAATATTAGCAGCCCGACTTATCTCTTTTACATTCTATTCTTGCACTGTTTTCTGTAAGTAGCCATACCAGCTCGCCAGCGTCATCTCCAATGCAGTTCTTTATGTGGTGTGAAAGGGTAACCAAAGCACACTCTTAAGCACGAATTGTTGTTTGGCATACTCCACTGCAATCCCATCAACACTGTTGATCAAAGCCTTGGCTTCGTTACCCATAATATTGCTACATGCATATTGCGTGTTTCTTCTGGACGATGCGCGCGGGCGCCTAGACGAAGAAGACGAACTGCTCTGGGCTCTCGAGCTATCGGCTGATCTGGCCAGCGCTGCAGCTATCATTTGTAAATATACTTGTAAATAGTCTCCTGTACTTAATCCTTCGTTCGCGTAACATTTTGGCGAGCGGCAGTGCCGTTCCCCGTCCTCGCCACGGAGCCCCGCAGCGGCCGCACTGTCCAGCTTTCCGCCATGGCTCCCGGTGACACCTCGTCTGCTGCTGCTACTGCAACTCCAACCACAACGTACGTCACGGTTGCCACTCCCCGCGATCCTGGCATATTCTCCGGCCAAAATAATGTTGACGTTGATGACTGGCTACGCATGTAAGAGCTTGTTAGCCGCCACAACCACTGGGACCCTAACCTAATGCTAGCTAATGTCCTCTTCTACTTGGGCGTCACACCTCGTGTCTGGTTCCGGACACACGAGGAGGCGATCTCTAGCTGGGACGCTTTCAAGGAGAAGCTCCGTGACCTCTTTGGAAATCCGACCGGTCGGCAGCAGGCTGCAAGAAAAGAGCTTGCTACCCGAGTGCGGTCTTCCACTGAATCGTATGTCTCGTACATACAAGACGTGCTAGCTCTTTGCCGGAAAGTCGACGAGAATATGGTCGAAGTTGACAAGGTTGGCCACGTTCTCAAAGGGATCGCGGACGATGCGTTCAACTTGTTGATCTTCAACAATGTGTCTACCATCGACGTCATTGTCAAGGAATGCCGCCGCTTTGAGCTCGCCAAAAGCCGCCGTGTCATTCCACAATTCTCCCGGCTCCCTAACACAGCTGCGACGTCGTCCTGCGTCGCCCTTACCGCTTCACCTCCCTCCAATGAGACCATCACGCGTATTGTTCGCCGCGAGCTCGAGGCTGCCAGTCCTGCCACGTTCCATCCGCGCCCACTTGACCCCACCATTGACCAACCAGCCCCAGCGATCTCCCTCATTCAGGAGGTTGTGCGGCAAGAGTTTGCCAACCTCGGTTTTCCTGCTGCCTGCTCCATCTCCCGACCTGACGCCCGACTGGTGCCGACAGCTGCGCCTCGCAGCGATCTGTATTCCAGATACCGCAACCCTACAGAGTGGAGAACTCCGGACGACAAGCCCATTTGCTTTCGTTGCCACCGCATTGGCCACGTCGCTCGCCACTGCCGCACCTCCTGGACATCGCCATATTCGAGCTACTTTTCCCCGTCTCCTCGCCGATATGCCGACCCTCGCCGCTACTCGCCTCGCCGTATGCCTTCGAGCTCTCACGTATCCGTCGATGACAGTCGTCCCACTCGCTCGCCGTCACCTCAGCGCCGTCGGTCCCCGTCGCCCCAGCCACGCCGCTATTCGTCGCCGACCAATTATGGACCCTCCCCGACAGAAAACTAGACCATGCAGCTCTTGGGGGTAGCGCTGCATTATCTTCGTCGTGTCAAAATCCTCCATTGACGCTACCTACGCACCAGAACTTACTTGATCTCCACGTCGACGCTGTCCCTTTGACGGCGTTAATAGATACTGGAGCCCAGGGGCCGTATTCTGTAACGCTTCGGTTTTCGAAGGATTCGGTTTGGCGGTGGGGTCACATTGGGGCGGTCCGTTGACGTAATGAAAACAAGTGAAAGAACAGAGACCAATTGGCGCGAAGGTTTCTTTTTGTGGCCGTGAACGTCACAAACCGAGTAAAAATATAGCAATTTACGAGCGCTTTTTGGTAAATAAAAATAATTTGTTCATGGTATTGATGAGGTTTACGTTTTTCATCATTGAAACGTGTGTGAGTTGTACTGGCGGTGAGTGACTTAACGAATTTTGTTTACTTCGGTTGACCCATTTATGCCGCTAGGTGGGACGTCGTACGCTAACTTCGCGTTGCGGTCAAAATACACACTCAAGTTCCTCGCACAGTCGGAGCGCTGTCTCTTTTGAGAATATGAATTGTCGCCTGAATCCCTCGTCTGTCATCTCAAAGGCGTCTTGTCGACGTCAAGGTTGTCGCTGTCTATCACGGAGGCTCGCTAAAAGCACGATAACAGGCGCCACAGGCACCGCACACGCCGTCATTTTGCTCCGAGTGCCGCTATCTCGCCCGTGCACACGGCACGCACAGGCTCTGCACACGGCACACCGCGCTTCGGATCAGACCGAAGTAGCGCGCGCGGCTTCGCTTCGTAGCAGACGACAAATTCAGTTTCCGCGTGATAGACATGTGCGTGACGTCATCAAAAAGTGCGTTTGCGCCCTGAGGCGATGGCGCCACCCAGGCGGCGACCAATCGCTGCACGCAAACCGAATCCTTCGAAAACCGAAGCGTTACAGAATACGGCCCCAGGTGTCCATAATGAGTAATAACCTCCGTCGTCGACTGAAGAAGGTCCTCACGCCTGCTACTAGCGAGCCGTACGCATCGCCGATCGCAGCACTGTTGCCGTCACTGGAATGTGTACTTCCCGGATAAGTATCGCCGACCGCTACGTTCCAGTTCTTTTTACAGTGCTGACCAATTGTCCCCATGACCTAATCCTTGGACAAGAATTTCTTACGGCGCATTCAGCTTTGATCGACTGTTCTACCGGTACCCTTTGCCTCGAACTTCCTCTACTCGCGCATATTCGTGCTGAACAGCCGAACAACTTTAGTACGACCGCCTTCGTCGCCTGCCGCCTAATACCTTGACTTTCGTCGATTTGTTTCATATTTCCCTGTGCCTGATGGTGATTACGTCGCTTCACCTGTTCCTGATGTACTTTTGATGCGCGATATCACTGTACCCCGCTCTGTTGTAACCGTCGCCGATAACCGGACATGCCTCCTCGTCGTCAATTTTGGCCTTACAAAGCCAGTTATACCCCAAGGCATATCGGTTGCAACGCTGCGTGCTGTAGGAGATGACCATGTCACGGTGTTTTCAGTGGACGGCTGCTCCGATTCTTCACCATTTCCGCAGGATGCTATTTGCCCTGACGCAACCTTTAGTCCCATGATTGCTGCGGACCTATTGCCTGAACAAAGCAGCAGCTCTGTGTCGCCTTTTGGTTTCTTACCAAGACATCTTCGACCTCAACAATCGACAATTGGGCCAGACTTCAATTGCTAAGCATCACATAAATACTGGTGATGCCAGTCCTATTCATCGTCGGCCATATCGAGTTTCTGTTTCAGAGCGTCAAGTTATTCAAGATGAAGTGCACAATATGCTTGCCAAAGGCATTGTTGAACCCTCGTCGAGCCCTTGGGCGTCACCCGTTGTGCTTGTTAAAAAGAAAGATGGCACGTGGCGCTTCTGCGTCGATGATCGTATTCTAAACCGAATTACCAAAAAAGATGTCTACCCCTTGCCTGGCATTGACGACGCCCTCGATTGTCTCCACGGTGCCAACTACTTCTCATCCATAGACTTTCGGTCTGGTTATTGGCAAATTTCTGTGGGTGAAAGGGACCGTGAGAAGACCGCGTTTGTGACCCCTGATGGTCTATATCAATTCAAAGTTATGCCATTCGGTCTATGCAACGCCCCAGCCACATTCGAGCGCATGATGCACTCTTTGCTGCAGGGGTTCAAATGGTCAACATGCCTTTGCTACCTAGACGATGTTCTCGTATTTTCGCCTACGTTTGAGGCACACTTTGAGCGCTTATCAGCTGTTCTTCAAGTCTTCCGCGAGGCTGGGTTCCTACTAAATTCCTCTAAGTGTCACGTCGGTCGTCGGCAGATTACAGTGCTGGGCCACCTCGTCGACGCATCCGGTATTCAACCAGGCCCGGAGAAAATTCGTCCTGTCATGTCTTTTCCTGTACTTCTGTCTGTCAAAGACGTACGAAGTTTTGTAGGACTGTGCTCCTACTTCCCACGGTTCGTTCAAGACTTCGCAGCGATTGCCCGACCATTTACTGATCTTCTGAAGAATGACGTGCCGTTTACGTGGGGTCCCGCTTAAACTGCCGCGTTTGCCCACCTGACCAACATTCTCACCACGCCACCTATTCTGGGCTACTTTGACCCGTCCTGCCCTACAGAGATCCGTACCGATGCCAGTGGTCACAGTATCGGAGCCGTCTTAGCCCAACGCCAACAGGGACGCGATCGTGTTATCGCCTACGCTAGCCGCCTCCTCACAGCAGCGGAGCGCAACAATTCGATTACAGACCGTGAATGCCTGGCCCTCGTCTGGGCGGTTTCTAAATTCCGCCCGTACTTGTATGGCACGCATTTCTCTGTAATCACCGACCACCACGCGCTCTGCTGGCTTTCCTCACTCAAGGATCCTACCGGCCGGCTTGGTCGCTGGGCTCTGCGGCTACAAGAATATTCCTATGCGGTAGTCTACAAGTCGGGCCGCCTACATCAAGACGCCGACTGCTTATCACGCTACCCAGTGGACGAACCACCCGCCGACCCTGACACCGATGCCGACGCTTACGTTTTCTCGGTTTCTCAGCTGCCACAAGTCGCCGACGAGCAACGCCGTGATGCCACCTTGCGCGCCATCATTGATCGTTTGGAATCTTCGCCTTCTGATTCGTCCCTTCATTTGTTTGTTCTCCGGAATGGTGTATTATACCGCCACAACGTCCGTCCCGACGGTCCTGCCCTACTCCTCGTCATTCCTCGGCATCTCCGGTCAGCTGTTCTCCAAGAACTTCACGACTTACCAACGGCAGGTGAACCTCGGCGTCGCCCGCACCTACGACCGGATTCGCCGACGCTTCTTTTGGCCAGGCCTTGCCCGCTCCGTCCAGAAATACGTTGCGGCGTGTGATAAATGCCAGCGCCGAAAAACACCATCGACGCTCCCTGCGGGGTGCCTTCAACCGCTCGACATTCCTTCGGAGCCGTTCTTTCGCGTTGGCTTGGACTTACTTGGCCCTTTCCCTCTATCAACGTCTGGCATCAAGTGGGTCGCTGTGGCGACAGATTACGCCACGCGCTACGCCATCACCAGAGCCCTTCCAACAAGCTGCGCCACAGATGTCGCCAATTTTCTTTTACGCGACGTGATTCTGCAGCATGGAGCTCCACGCCAACTACTCACTGACCGTGGCCGCACTTTCCTTTCTAAAGTCATCGCCGACATCCTGCAGTCCTGCTCAACCAGGCACAAGCTGACTACGTCTTACCATCCACAGTCGAATGGTCTCACGGAGCGTCTCAATCGAACCCTGACAGACATGCTTGCAAAGTATGTCTCGTCTGAACATACTGATTGGGACATTGTCCTACCGTATGTCACATTTGCTTATAACTCTTCGCGTCACGACACAGCCGGCTATTCCCCGTTCTTTCTGTTGTTTGGCCGAGAACCCACATTGCCACTGGACACATCCCTTCCATCCGCCGCAGCAGAGGCCAGCGAATATGCACTTGACGCCATCACCAGGGCAGCTCAAGCTCGCGATATTGCCCGCGCTCGCCTCCTGACCTCCCAAGAGAACCAACGGCGTTTGTGCGATCGACATCACAGAGACGTTCACTTTTCGCCTGGATCCCTGGTACTCCTATGGTCACCGACTCGTCAGGTTGGCCTGTCTGAAAAACTCCGGTCTCGGTACACAGGCCCATATCGAGTGCTGCGTGCCGTGACTCCAGTTACGTATGAAATCCCCCCAGTCAGTACCAGTCTGGTACCTCGTCTGCCCCGCCTTCCACAGACGTTGTGCATGTAGCACGCCTAAAACCGTACTACCCTCATGTTCCCACTGATATTTAGACGCACCGAGACGGTGCTTCTGCCGCCGGGGATAATTATACATGCATATTGCGTGTTTCTTCTGGACGATGCGCGCGGGCGCCTAGACGAAGAAGACGAACTGCTCTGGGCCTCTGGGCTCTCGAGCTATCGGCTGATCTGGCCAGCGCTGCAGCTATCATTTGTAAATATACTTGTAAATAGTCTCCTGTACTTAATCCTTCGTTCGCGTAACAATATAATACCTGCAAAACAAGTACACACACTCAAGCATTGCATTTTGTTCAGTGTCTACCACTGCAACAACAAGCTTGGATTCGTTATGCATAATACCTACGGAAGGTAACTGTTGCCAGCGCAAAACTACTACTTTCGCGTCAACATTATCGTTTCAGATAGCTTAAAGGACCCCTAAACCACCTCAGATATTTTTTGAACTTTTCAAGTCAACACGCGCATCGAGTTCAGAATGCCGTCATGATCAACGATGCCAAACACTGCAGCGGGGCGCGGCAAAAAAAAAAAAAAAAAACATAATGCCGTCCTTCTCCCCTCGCCTTTCCCGTATCCCCAGTGGTCGTCACGATGTCAGCAGGGGGAATCTGGTGATGTCAACTGCGGAAACAATGTCCATTGGTCGAACAAGAACCTACGACTTCCGGTTAGTCTGCTAGTAGGTACGCGCGCTTTCTGCTCTTCCGTGCGCTTGCGAACCGTTAATTACAGCCCACAACGCAAGTGCCAAATTGGTCGCGTTCCAACACCGTCATGCTTAGCGGTCTGATTAGCTGCGCGAACAGAGTGCGACAGTGTTGGCCTTTCCAGACGTGCGCGCAACACAGGGTCAATAGCGGCACGTTTCGCATAACACGAGCCGGCACCGCAGCAATAGCGGGTAGCCGAGAAGCGCCGAGTCCACGTCCACGTTACCGGCACTCTAACTCGCCGCACGCCGTTTGCCATTCGCGGGCCGCCGTTCGACAGCGGTTTTGCTCGCGCGCGGCGAGATTTCCTTGCCGTACGTAGAGAGGATGAGACCGGGACTCATGTGTGCGGCAGCCTCCCCGCCGCTGATCGCTCGACAGCACCGATATCGTCGCTAGGCCTTTCCCGGTTCCCTTCAAAGCTTAAGTGGACGGCGCTTCGAAATGAATTACCGACGCTCACAAGCCGCAACTTTTTCTTATCGTTGTTATCGCTCTTCGCAATAATTGTAGACAAAGAAGAAAATACGCTGATATTAGGGGCGCCGTCGAGTGCGATGCGAGCACAGCCGAGCCGGTCGTCTCCCGTCGGTAGCCGTGCACTGCAGCTGAGCTGCAGCCGATGTTATCGTTGCCGGTGGCGGTGGCGGTGGCGCGCAGCTTCGCGGTCGTCGATTGGCCGTTTGATCGTGCAGCGGGCGGGGCGCCGGCCGAACTGCCGTGTACTTTGGACACCTCTCGCGCAGCAGACGTTCTACAGCACTGGAGGCCGGTTCACCGTCCGTATATGTGCCGCTAGCATGGATGTGCCTTAACCGGGAGTAGGCAGTGTTTTGAAAAGCGCGTTGGCGATGACGTATGTCACGTGACATTTCGAGCAGCACTCGGCGAGGAGGGGAGACCAGCCGACGAGGTGAGTAGTGAAGGAAAGAGCGAAACGAGCGAGGGCCGTTTTTCGATTATCAAACGGGAGTAACCCCGCTATTACGGCACCATTTCAAAAAATTCTCGCGGCTACGTGTTCGTTGTAGACTCGTGCACAACTGCAACACCACAACTTAATTTCGATCTCTGGGTGGTTTAGGGGCCCTTAAAGAGGACGCAAGGGGCTTCCTATCTAAATACAAGGGAAAGGAAAAATCATCTTTCTTGGCAAGTTATGCACCAAATTTGATGACATTTGTTGCATTTTAAAGTAAATGTTATAATATAGTGTCTGCTAGCTGCGGATTTTTTATTTAGGTCATCATTTTATTAATAAATATTGATACATGCATATTGCGTGTTTCTTATGGACGATGCGCGCGGGCGCCCAGACGAAGAAGACGAATTGCGTTTGGCTCTCGAGCTGTCGGCTGAACTGGTCAGCGCTGCAGCTATCCTGTGTAAATATATTTTGTAAATAGTCTCCAGTACTCAATCCTTCGTTCGCGTAACATTTTGGTGGAGCGTGCCGTTCCCCGTCCTCGCCACGGAGCTCCGCAGCGGCCGCACCGTCCAGCTTTCCACCATGGCTCCCGCTGACGAGACCTCGTCTGCTCCTACTACTCCGACTCCAACCACAACGTACGTCACGGTTGCCACTCCCCGCGATCCTGGCATATTCTCCGGTCAAGATAATGTCGACGTTGATGACTGGCTCGGCATGTATGAGCTTGTTTGCCGCAACAACCACTGGGACCCTACCATAATGCTCGCGAACGTCCTCTTCTACTTGGACGGAACACCTCGTGTCTGGTTCCGGACACACGAGGAGGAGATCTCTAGCTGGGATGCTTTCAAGGAGAAGCTCCGCGACCTTTTTGGAAATCCGACCGGTCGGCAGCTGGCTGCAAAGAAAGAGCTTGCTACTCGAGTGCAGTCTTCTACTGAATCGTATGTCTCGTACATACAGGACGTGCTCGCTCTTTGCCGAAAAGTCGACGCGAACATGGTCGAAGTTGACAAGGTAGGCCACGTTCTCAAAGGGATCGCGGACGATGCGTTCAACTTGTTGATATTCAACAATGTGTCCACCATCGACGTCATTATCAAGGAATGCCGCCGCTTTGAGCTCGCCAAAAGCCGCCGCGTCATTCCGCAGTTCTCCCGGCTCCCTAACACGGCTGCGACGTCCTCCTGCGTCGCCATTACCGCTTCACCCCCGTCCAATGAGACCGTCACACGTATTGTTCGCCGCGAGCTCGAGGCTGTAAGTCCTGCCCCGTTCCATCCACGCCCAGTTGACCCCACCTTTGACCAACCAGCCCCGGCGATCTCCCTCATTCAGGAAGTTGTGCGGCAAGAATTTGCCAACCTCGGTTTTCCTGCTGCCTGCTCCGTCTCGCGACCTGACGCCCGACTGGTGCCGACAGCTGCGCCTAGCACCAATCTGTATTCCCCTCCCAGATACCGCAACCCTACAGAGTGGAGAACTCCGGATGACAAGCCCATTTGCTTCCGTTGTCACCGCATTGGCCACGTCGCTCGCCACTGCCGCACCTCCTGGATCTCGCCGTATTCGAGCTACTTCTCCCCGTCTCCGCGCCCTTATGCCGACCCTCGCCGCTACTCGCCTCGCCGTATGCCTTCTACCTCTGACGTATCCATCGATGACAGTCGTCCCGCTCGCTCACCGTCACCTCTGCGCCGTCGGTCCCCGTCGCCCCAGCCACGCCGCTATTCGTCGCCGACCAATTATGGGTCTTCCCGGACGGAAAACTAGACCATGCAGCTCCTGGGGGTAGCGCTGCATTATCTTCGTCGTGTCAAAATCCCCCATTGACGCTCCCAACGAACCAGAACTTACTTGATGTCCACGTCGACGGTGTCCCTTTGACGGCGTTAATAGATACTGGAGCCCAGGTGTCCATCATGAGTAATAACCTCCGTCGTCGATTGAAAAAGGTTCTCACGCCTGCTACTACACGAGCCGTACGCGTCGCCGATGGCAGCGCTGTTGCCGTCACTGGAATGTGTACTTCCCGGATCAGTATCGCCGACCGCCACATTCCCGTTCTTTTTACAGTGCTGACCAATTGTCCCCATGACCTAATCTTCGGACTAGACTTCCTTACGGCGCATTCAGCTTTGATCGACTGTTCTACCGGTACCCTTTGCCTCGAACTTCCTCTACTCGCGCATATTCGTGCTGAACTGCCGAACAACTTTAGTCCGACCGCCTTCGTCCGCCTGCCGCCTAAAACCTTGACTTTCGTCGAATTGCTATCATCTTTCCCTCTGCCCGATGGTGATTACGTCGCTACTCCTGTTCCTGATGTCCTTTTGATGCGCGATATCACTGTGCCCCACTCCGTCGTAACCGTCGCCGATAACCGGACATGCCTTCCCGTCGTCAATTTTGGACTAACAAAGCAAGTTCTACCCCAAGGCATATCGGTTGCAACGCTGCGCGCTATAGGAGATGACCACGTCACGGCGTTTTCCGTCGACGGCTGCTCCGAGTCTTCACCATGTCCACAGGATGCTATTTGCCGTGACGAAACCTTTAGTCCCATGATTGCTGCGGACCTATTGCCTGAACAAGCAGCAGCTCTGTGTCGCCTTTTGGTTTCGTACCACGACATCTTCGACCTCAACAATCGACAGTTGGGCCAGACTTCAAATGTTAAGCACCACATAAATACTGGTGATGCCAGTCCTATTCATCGCCGGCCATATCGCGTTTCTCTTTCAGAGCGTAAGGTTATTCAAGATGAAGTGCACAAGATGCTTGCCAAAGGCATTGTTGAACCCTCGTCGAGCCCTTGGGCGTCGCCCGTTGTGCTTGTTAAAAAGAAAGATGGCACGTGGCGCTTCTGCGTAGATTATCGTCATCTAAACCGAATTACTAAAAAAGACGTCTATCCCTTGCCTCGCATTGACGACGCCCTCGATTGTCTCCACGGTGCCAACTACTTCTCATCAATAGACCTTCGGTCTGGTTATTGGCAAATTTCTGTGGATGAAAGGGACCGAGAGAAGACCGCATTTGTCACCCCTGATGGTCTTTATCAATTCAAAGTTATGCCATTCGGTCTGTGCAACGCCCCAGCCACATTCGAGCGTATGATGGACTCTTTGCTTCAAGGGTTCAAATGGACAACATGCCTTTGCTACCTCGACGACGTTCTCGTATTTTCACCTACGTTTGAGACACACCTCGAGCGCTTATCAGCTGTTCTTCAAGTCTTTCGCGAGGCTGGGCTCCAACTAAATTCCTCGAAGTGTCACTTTGGTCGTCGGCAGATTACAGTGCTGGGCCACCTCGTCGACGCTTCCGGTATTCAACCAGACCCGGAGAAAATTCGTGCTGTCACGTCTTTTCCTGTACCTCAGTCTGTCAAAGACGTCCGAAGTTTTGTAGGACTCTGCTCCTACTTCCGACGGTTCATTAAAGACTTCGCAGCGATTGCCCGACCACTTACGGATCTTCTGAAGAAGGACGTGCCGTTTACCTGGGGTCCCGCTCAAACTGCCGCGTTTTCCCACCTGACCAACATTCTCACCACGCCGCCTATTCTGGCCCACTTTGACCCGTCCTGCCCTACAGAGGTCCGTACCGATGCCAGTGGTCACGGTATCGGAGCCGTCTTAGCCCAACGCCAACAGGGACGCGATCGTGTTATCGCCTACGCTACCCGCCTCCTCACAGCAGCGGAGCGCAACTATTCGATTACAGAGCGTGAATGCCTGGCCCTCGTCTGGGCGGTTTCTATATTCCGCCCGTACTTGTATGGCACGCATTTCTCTGTAATCACGGACCACCACGCGCTCTGCTGGCTTTCCTCACTCAAGGATCCTACCGGCCGGCTTGGTCGCTGGGCTCTGCGGCTACAAGAATTTTCCTATGCGGTAGTCTACAAGTCGGGCCGCCTACATCAAGACGCCGACTGCTTATCACGCTATCCAGTGGACGAACCACCCGCCGACCCTGACACCGATGCCGACGCTTGCGTTTTCTCGGTTTCTCGGCTGCCACAAGTCGCCGACGAGCAACGCCGTGATGCCTCCTTGCGCGCCATCATTGATCGTTTGGAATCTTCGCCTTCTGATTCGTCCCTTCATTTGTTTGTTCTCCGGGATGGTGTATTATACCGCCACAACGTCCGCCCCGACGGTCCTGCCCTACTCCTCGTCATTCCTCGGCACCTCCGGTCAGCTGTTCTCCAAGAACTTCATGACTTTCCAACGGCAGGTCACCTCGGCGTCTCCCGCACCTACGACCGGATTCGCCGACGCTTCTTTTGGCCAGGCCTCGCCCGCTCCGTACGGAAATACGTTGCGGCGTGTGCATAAATGCCAGCGGCGGAAAACACCATCGACGCTCCCTGCCGGGTGCCTTCAACCGCTCGACATTCCTTTGGAGCCGTTCTTTCGCGTTGGCTTGGACTTACTTGGCCCTTTCCCTCTATCAACGTCTGGCAACAAGTGGGTCGCTGTGGCGACAGATTACGCCACGCGCTACGCCATCACCAGAGCGCTTCCAACAAGCTGTGCCACAGATGTCGCCGATTTTCTTTTACGCGACGTGATTCTGCAGCATGGAGCTCCACACCAACTGCTCACTGACCGTGGTCGGACATTTCTTTCAAAAGTCATCGCCGACATACTGCAGTCCTGCTCAACCAGGCACAAGCTGACTACGTCTTACCATCCACAGACCAATGGTCTCACGGAGCGTCTCAATCGCACCCTGACAGACATGCTTGCAAAGTATGTCTCGTCTGACCATACTGATTGGGACCTCGTCCTACCGTATGTCACATTTGCATATAACTCTTCGCGCCACGACACTGCCGGCTATTCCCCGTTCTTTCTGTTGTTTGGCCGAGAACCCACATTGCCACTGGACACATCCCTTCCAACCACCGCAGCAGAGACCAGCGAATATGCACTTGACGCCATCACCAGGGCTGCCCAAGCTCGCGAAATTGCCCGCGCTCGCCTCCTGACCTCCCAAGCGAACCAGCGGCGTTTGTACGATCGACATCACAGAGACGTTCACTTTTCGCCTGGATCTCTGGTACTCCTCTGGTCACCGACTCGTCACGTTGGCCTGTCTGAAAAACTCCTGTCTCGGTACACAGGCCCATATCGAGTGCTGCGTGCCGTGACTCCAGTTACGTATGAAATCGCCCCAGTCAGTACCAGTGCCCCATCTGCCCCGACTTCCACTGACGTTGTGCATGTCGCACGCCTAAAACCATATTACCCTCCTGTACCCTCTGACATTTAGATGCACCGGGACGGTGCTTCTGCCGCCGGGGATAATGATACATGCATATTGCGTGTTTCTTATGGACGATGCGCGCGGGCGCCCAGACGAAGAAGACGAATTGCGTTTGGCTCTCGAGCTGTCGGCTGAACTGGCCAGCGCTGCAGCTATCCTGTGTAAATATATTTTGTAAATAGTCTCCAGTACTCAATCCTTCGTTCGCGTAACAATATGATCGGCAATTTTAATTACATAGTAAAAGCAGCGGAAGAAATATATACTGACCTATACAATTCCCAGAGCAGCCAAACTACTTGATGAACAGGATACAGGGGCTCCTTACTAGCGATGAAGTTAGAAGGGCCTTGAAAGAAATGACCAGGGAAAAATCTGCTGGAGAAGATGGAATCACAGTCGATTTAATCAAATATGCAGGAGATATGATGCTTGAAAAGCTTACGGCCCTTTATACGCAATGCCTCACGACTTCAAGTGTACCAGAAAGCTGCAAGAACGCCAACATTATAATCATCCGTAAGAAGGGAGACGTTAAAGAATTGAATTATAGACCCATTAGCTTGCTTTCAGTATTGTATAAAATATTCACTAAAATATTCACCAGGACAACACTTGACTTAAGCCAACCAACAGAACAGGCTTGCTTCAGGAAGGGATATTCTATGATGGATCATATCCATGCCATCAATCAGGTAATAGAGAAATTCGCAGAGTACAATCAACCTCTATATATGGCTTTCATAGATTATGAAAAAGCATTTGATTCAGTAGAGATACCAGCAGCCATAGTGGCATTGCGTAATGAAGGAGTACAGGAGGCATACGTGAATATCTTGGCAAATATCTGCAAGGATTGCACAGCAACCTTGGTGCTCCACAAGAAAAGTAGAAAGATACCTATCAAGAAACGGGTCAGGCAAGGAGACACAATCTCTCCAATTCTATTAACTGCATGCTTAGAAGAAGTATTCAAGCTCTTAGACTGGGAAGGCTTAGGAGTGAAGATCAACGGCGAATATCTCAGCAACCTTCGGTTTGCAGATGACATTGTCCTATTCAGCAACAATGGGGACGAATCACTGGAAACGATTGAGGACCTTAACCGAGAAAGAGTAAGAGTGGGGTTGAAGATTCATATGCACAAGACAAAGATAATGTTAAACAGCCTGGCAAGAGAACACGAATTCAGGATCGCCAGTCAGCCTCTAGTCTGTAAAGGAGTACGTTTATCTTGATTAATTACTCACAGGGGACCAGATCATGATAAAGAAATTTACAGAAGAATAAATTTGGGTTGGAGTGCGTACGGCAGGCATTGCCAAATCCTAACTGGGAGCTTATCGCTGTCGTTGAAAATGTATGTATGTACAATCACTGCATTCTACCGGTGCTAACATATGGGGGAGGAACTTGGAGGTTAACAAAGAAGCTCCAAAACAAGTTAAACACCGCACAAAGAGCGATGGAACGAAAAATGTTGGGCCTTACGTTAAGAGACAGGAAGAGAGCAGTGTGGATCAGAGAAGAAACGGGGTTAGCCGATATTCTTGTTGAAATTAAGCGGAAAAATTAGAGCAGTGCAGGCCATGTAATGCGTAGGATGGATAACCGGTGGACCATTAGAGTTACAGAATGTATACCAAGAGAAGGGAAGCGCAGTCGAGGACGGCAGAAAATTAGGCGGAGGGGGGGGGGAGGAGTGATGAAGTCAGGAAATTTGCAGGCACAATTTGGAATCAGCTAGCGCAAGACAGGGGTAATTGGAGATACCAGGGAGAGGCCTTCATCCTGCAGTGGACATAAATATAATCTGCGGATGATGATTGTGATTGCGCGCAGTGATAAAAAGTGGTTCTAAGCTTATATTGTCGCGGTTAAGCGTGAAACAGAGACAACTACGGCGGAACAAGACGACGGAGCAGCCTGTTGAAAAACCAAAAACAAAAGACGTCTTCGAGTTACCCCTGTCCCACTGCGCGGAGTACGTTAAAGCACATATCGTCATCGTCGTCTAAATGTCTACATAGAGCAGGGGTCATTTGCTCTCCCTGTAAAAGAGCATCGCCCCGATGCTAAACAATAAAGTTCACTTGGTGAAAACGAAAGTCCCTCGTACAGTCACTCGCTGACGTAGGGCTTCATGCGCACCACGTGCACAAGATTAGAACGGCGTTGGCGGCGCCTTGTGCAGTAAGGGCTATCTAGAACGACCTCATATGTGAAGTCACTTAGCCGACGCAGCACTTTATAGGGTCCGAACTACCACCTCAGGAGCTTCTCGGATAGTCCCCGTTTTCGTATAGGCGTCCAGTCCCATACTCTGTCACCGGTTTCGTAAGTTACAGGCTTATGATGGACATTATAGCGAACTGCATCGTATTCTTGCTGCTGGTGTATTCGCACGCGTGCGAGCTGCCTGGCTTCTTCTCGTTGTGTAAACGCATCGGTAACCGTGTAAATGTCGTCAGGTTCGTGTGGTAGCATGGCGCGAGCATCGTCCTTACTTCGCGTCCGTGGACAGGGATGAATGGAGTCATCCCTGTAGTTTCTTGTTTAGCCGTGTTATAAGCAAACGTGAAATAAGGCAGAATCTCGTCCCAATTTTGGTGCTCTATATTTACGTACATTGAAAGCATGTATTGCAGTGTTTTGTTAGTCCGTTCGTCAAGCGCCCTGTTAGTCAGTTTGTTTGTGGATGGTAGGCTGTTGTCTTTCGATGAGTTGTGCCACTGAGCATCAGGGCGTCATCTAAAAGCGCGGCTGTGTATGCGGTGCCTCGGTCTGTTGTGACGATGGATGGTGCGCCATGTCTCAGCACAGCATTCTCTATGAAAAATCCGGCCACCTCTGCTGCTGTGCCTCTCTCGATAGCTTCTGTGTCGGCGTAGCGAGTAGGATAGTCAGTTGCTACAATAACCCAGCCGCTACGAGTAGTAGAGGTAGGAAGTGGACCCAAGAGGTCCAACCGATCTGGTCAAATGGCGTTTGCGGTACTGGAACAGGTTTTAGCAAACCAGCTGGTTTCGTTGGAAGTGACTTGCGCTGCTGACAATCTATTGAGGTCCGAACGTGTTATTTCACGGCAACGGGCAGTCCTGGCCAATAGTGTCTTTGTTACAATCTGTTGAGTGTTCGCGTATGTCCTAAATACCCGGAAGTGACATCGTTGTGGCATGCTTCCAGTACTTCACTACGAAGAGCAGCAGGAACTACGAGCAAATAGCTGGATCCGCTCGATGAGAAGTTCATTTTGTAGAGAACTTTGTTCCTTAAGCAAAACGATGATAATCCTCTTGCGAAAGATTTAGGTGCCGTCTGAGACCATCCGTCTAAGAAATGAATCAGGCCAAGCAACTCAGGGTCGTGGCGTTGTTGTTTTACAATGGTATACCTGTCTAGTAGACCGAGGAATGTTGTTTCCTCGTCATCGGTCGAAGGAGCTGATTCTATGGGTGACCGAAACAGGCAGTCAGCGTCGGTATGCCGTTTCCCCGACTTGTGCATAACCGTCATATCAAACTCTTGCAGTCTCAGGCTCCGATTTGCTAATCACCCGGAAGGATCTTTCAGATTTGTGAGCCAGCAAAGTGAATGATGGTCGCTGATAACTTTGAAGGGCGAGCCATACAAATCGTAAGGGCGAGATTTTGTAACCGCCCATACCACGGCCAAACATTCTTTCTCAGTTGTAATTTGCTTCTGGGCGTGAAAGCGTTCTGCCTCCATAAGCGTATCTGTATCCTCCTGGCACTGCACAAGCACAGCTCCCAGACCAAAATTGCTGGCATCAGTGTTTGAAGCATTGTCGGAGCTGTCTCGTCAAAGTGGGCAAGTACAGGGGGCGTTTGTAAACAGTTCCACAAATCGTTAAATGCAGCTTGCTGTTCGTCGCCCCATACAAACACAACGTCATCTCTAATGAGGCGAGTTAACGGCGACGCATTGCGAGCAAAGTCTGCAATAAACCGCCGATAATATGCCCAGAACCCCAGAAAGCGCCTGACAGCATTTTTATCTAAATGTACAGGGAGCTTTTTTTAGGATCCGGGCGTACACCCGCGTGACTGACGACATGGCCTAGAAACTCTAGCTCCTCAAAGCAAAAGTGGCATTTCTCCTGCTTTAGGGTGAGGCCGGCGGACCGTATAGACTGCAGAACCGCTTCAAGCCTTTCAAGGTGCTCTTCAACCGTTGGGGAAAACACTATATGACGTAGTCGAGATAGACTACGTAGGTTTTCCACTTCAGCCCGGAAAGCACGGTATCCATAAGCCGTTGAAAAGTAGCAGGTGCAGAGCAGAAGCCGAAAGGCAATAGCGTAAATTCGTATAGTCCATTTGGCGTGACAAAAGCGGTTTTCTCAAGGTCGCTCGGGTCTACTTTAATTTGCTAATACCCGTGTTTTAAGTCCATTGAAGAGAAATAAAGAGTGTTTCGAAGCCTATCAAGTGAATCGTCTATGCAGGGAAGCTTATACACGTCTTTTTTTGTCACCTGATTTAGCTTTCGACAATCCACACAAAACGCAGCCTGCCATCCTCCTTCGTGACCAAAACTACATGTGATGCCCAGGGGCTCTTGGAAGGATGAATCACATCGTCTTCAAGCATTTTGTTTACCTGCCGTGGTATCACTTCACGTTCTCTTGGGGCCACACAATAAGGGTTTTGGTGAATCAGTCTCGCTGCGTCCTCTATGATTATGCGGTGCTTGGTTGGGGGCATCCGACCGACTCTTGACGTCGACGCAAAGCAGTTGTGGAACTCGGCCAGTAGCGCAAGAAGTCGTTCTCGCTCGTGTTGCGGCAAAGTAGTGTTTACGTCAAGCACAGTTGCTGGGTCGGCGCATGCGCTTTTTCTAGTACTGAAAAGCACCCACGAACATCAGCGACATCGTCAAAATAGGCCACAGCCGCGCCCTTTGGTAGGTGCCGTCGTTCTGTGCTAAAATTTGTTAACAATCGTAGGGCACTCAATAAAGTTTTTTAATTGACCAGGTTAGTGCGGCCATCGGTGATATTTACGATGCATCGTGGAACGGAGATACTGTGAGTAAATAACAAGGAGGTTACTTGGTCTGCAACTCCCTCACAATGAAAGGGTACGTCACATGCCATCGAAACAAGGATACATGACCGAGGTGGGACGACCACGTCGTTTTCGATTAGACGAAAGGAGCTGCGTTGCGGCGATAAGCAGGGAATTAAATCAGGGCTCTTGTGAAACCTCACCAAGCGGTCCGGGGTGTTGATCATGGTGCCGTATTCCCGTAGAAAACCATGCCTATGATTAAATCTTTACAACTGTTATGGTGATACAACCTCCTATGGTGATTCTCGCCGTACAGCTTCCAGCAGGCGTGAGCAGTTGACCACCCACAGTCCTTATGTGGGGTCCCGTCCAGGGCGTCCAGACCTTGACTCATTATCGAATAATCGGCACTAGTGTCGACTAGCGCTGTCACTTGCTGCCCGTCAACAGTAACAATAAGACCTGTGCTCACTATTCCTTCGGCATCAGAGTTTGTCGGTTTCATGGCGTCCTGCCTCGGCATTATCGGGGGGTTTTCATTATCTTGTTGTCGGCCCGCAACCTTACCCCCAGAGGTCGCCGCCGTTAGTTTCCCCGGCGTGGGCTGGGCGACCTACTTCCCCGGAGGTCAGCAAAAGTACGTCCATTCGGTGAAGATGAATGAGCAGGGGACAGAGAGCGTGACCGTCGGCCAAAATCGTTCTGGTGGTTAGGCAGAGAGTCATTGGTGAGAGTGCGCGCTACCGGAGGACCTTGAAAAGCAGCGTCGTCGCGGCGTAGCATGTAGTCGTCACTGGTTCGTCGACCGTCAGACCAAGATTGAAAAGGTCAAAATGAGGCGTCGCGGTAGCAACAATGACGGGAAATATGGCCGATGCCTCCGCAATGATAACAGAGGAGGCGCCTGTCAACCGTGCGCTATACGTCCGTTTTTCGAATTTGCGGACGCCTCGAAGCCTCGTCTTGTGGCAGTGACCAAAAATTCAGCGGACGGGGACTGGCGGTAGCATGGGATCGGCACAACGGGTGCGTGTCTGAAAGGTTCGTCTGGTGATGATGACTAAGGTGTTGTCTCGGCCGCTGATGGTGCGACGGCATGGGCGTAACAGCTGGTTGACGCCGGACAGCGTCGGCGTAACTCATGGGACGCTGCTCGTGACCAGGATCGCATGCCGAGAACGCTTGAATAATTTCATCACGTACGACTTCAGCGACTGACGCCATGGGTGTACCTATTGCCAGTATACAGAGCTTGTGAAGTTCTTTGCGAAGAATCTCCCAAATTAGATCACGGAGGGAGTTTTGATTGCCAACGGTCATGGCGGCGGAGTTGATATGAGTGCTGGTGGGCAAGCGATCGTACTGTCTGCATCTTAGATGGAGTGCGGGTTCAATACCAGTGGCTTCCTTTATAAAATCAGCCATGGTACTCGGTAGATTGCGCACAAGTTCGGCGAATAGTTCTTGTACGCCACGCATAAGGTAGCACAACTTCTTTTCCTCAGGCATGTGAGAGTCAGCTCTACGACACAGGCGGACCTGTGTGGGACCTCCTTCTGTATACCTCTATCTGCAAAACCTTTTTGTGAATTAATAAAAAAGTTTCATTGATTGATTGATTGACCATGTCCTCGGCAAACATTGCTACAGTTTCGTTGGGTTTCTGGAAGCGTAGCTCAATTAGTTGCAAAGTGGGTATCCCATGACCATCTCATAGATGGTCATGGGATACCCACTTTGCACAGGTGGTACGGCCCCGGCAGCTCTGAGAGACGTGACCGCATTTTTGGAACTTAAAGCAGCGTCGGCGGTTCGGAACGTACGGTCTGACGTTTATTTTCACGTAACGATGTGGAAAGAAACATTGCTTTATTGGAGATGATAGCGTTTGGCCACATTTTGGTTAGTACAACAAGCAATGCCGAGCATGAATCATTAAGCGATGAGATTGACACGTTTCTTCACATCACACTGCGAATGTTTGTGTATGAAAATGACAGGTTTGTAGGAGGGTGTGTGGTTGCAAAAGCTGTCTAGTTTTCACACTTCCAGACAATAGAGGCTTGGCTTGTCATTCCGAAACACGCTGCGACACATGCACTGCACAGTTTGCTTCCGTGTCTCAAAGATATGTGTCGCCGTTGACCAACAGATTGTTAAACACTAAGCGAATTAAGTGTGAGCTGTCTCATACAAAATACAAGCTTTAAAACTATAAGAAAATACCTGGTTTGCTACTATGAAGTAATTGAGTAGTGCAAAAATGACATATAAATTATTTATACATATTGTAACTATTTTTACATGATTATTAGTCAACATATCCATGGCCTCAATCCACCTCGACTTATTGGGAGCCTCAAGCCAGTTAAGAAGAAGGAAAAGAAAACGTAATTGTGGTGAAATTATGCAGGGGGATCCAGTTTCACAGCCTTTAATTTGTTGTATGCTGAAGTAGGGCACTGCACGGGCCTGATTTTTCGGCCCGGGTCCGTAATACAAAGCCCGAGCCCGACCCGGGCCCGCGCCTACATGACCGAGACCAGCCCGGGCCCGGCCCGGGCCCGGGCGTTCATTACTAACCTTAGCTAGGGCCCGCGTGTCCATGACCAGGCCCGGCCTGTAAGAAAAAAATTTTTTTTTACTTACAGATTGTACCGTATCTGTCAGGCTCACCTTCTTGAGGTTTAATCAGCCGTATTATATAAGCAATAAAAGGCCGAAATCTTTGTTTCTCCCACGGGAACATCAGTTATCCGGCCCATTGCCTGTGCTGCTATTTTTCCGCTGGTGCGCATGCACTTACCTTGATTTGTACGATATGGTTCTATGATGTCATTTAGCATGCAGATATACAGGGTGTTTCATATTAGCTGAACCAAATGTTTTATAGATTGACTGTGGCAGGTAGCACAATTATAATCCTTGATCTAAACTACTCGATAAAGGTGGCCATTACTTCCACGAGAAACAAAACAAATTGAAGAATAACATAATTACGCTAATTAACTTTCTAATTATTATTTTACGGCACATCTTTCAATCTACGAATTAAAGCTGTTGAGTTCTACTTGGAACGTATCTACTTGGAATGAATTCTCAGGACTAAACCAGTTTCGAGATAATAATTTTCAAAGTGTCCGACGAAATCAATCAAATCAAATCAGTTTATTCTCCAGTTTACATGCTGGAGGGTCATTTTGGACTAAAAGCTACATATGTAGCTTGCCGTTACCCAAAAGACTAGGCAAGGCAATAGTAGAGCCAACAGTGTACGCACATGAACAATAATTCACATATATTTCCATCTATCGCTGGAATTCCTCATAGACGAAATAGCTATGAACGGAAAGACAAAGATTGAATATTCCCATCACGGCGATTAACAAAATTGGAAGAAGTTTTAACACAATGCATTTTAAACAACACTGTAATAGCAATACTAGCTATACAAAACAAGGCAACACCAGCTATACAACATAGTATGAAACTGAATTTTACAAGATTAACATTTGCTAAGAAGACGTAACAGGATGTACAGTATATACTCAGAACCCTACACAAAGGCAGAATAATAATCACATCAGATACATTACAAGCGACCAAAGTATGAGCTGAGTTCTTTCTTACTGAAATTATCGACATGTTCGTATTTGTTCGAAGTGAATGGTAGGTTATGTATTAACGACTGATGCTTATAGAGTGTTCTGAAGTATGGAATTGACCATATCTCTGGATTTCTTGTGTTCGCATTAATGCGACGACGCTCTAAGGAGGCTAATTGTTTTATGTAGTTCGAAGCTAATTCTGACATGGATGGTCTAATGGATGGTCAAAACGCCTAATTGAATATTTAGCCTAATTACGCTAATTAACTTCTTAATTAAATATTTTACGGCACATATTTCAATCTACGAATTGTAGCCGCTGAGCTCGCAAGGCGTTTCCACTTGGAACAAATTCTCAGGACTGAACCAGTTTCGAGATATTCATTTTCAATGTGTCCAACGAAATGCATGGGCGTTCCAGTTAACTTTTCGATGAAAACGCTGTTTTATGCATTGAAGCACCAAAGTAACTGGCCTTAGCGCTAAAATAATGCAATAGTATCGACACTGGTAATAGTGCAGTCGCAAAAGCGGTAACATGGAAATGGGTTGAGGAGTGGTTCTTTGTATAATTTATTTTTCCTTACGCGGAAACAATGTTCGTTTTTGCGGAGAAGGTAAAAAAATTTGCGTAGCTTGCACTGGTGGCGCAATGCTAAAGAGACAGCGGTGACTGACTCGATGACTGACTCAGTTTAAGTAGTCCCCACCATTCTTAGCTACACTTATCCAGGCTCAGCTTCACTAGTTCCACGGCCGCTGGATAAAAAAAAAACTTTTTTATCCAGCGGCCGTGCTAGCTCACAGGTGTATGTGCCATTGCGCTTGGACCCTTCCTGCACTGCTGCCACGATCGGCCCACATTTTTGGATTCAGCAGACACATTACGCCCGGCTGAAACAAATATGCGGTTAAAAATGAGGACTTCATCTGTTTTGCTATTTTCTTTGATAAGATATATAGTCATCTGATAAGATATACACTCAAGAGGGCGGTGTGGATCAGACAACAAACGGGGAGAACCGATATTCTAGTTGACATTAAGCGGAAAAAATGGAGCTGGGCAGGCCATGAAATGCTTAGGATGGATAACCGATGGACCATTATAGCTACAGAATGGTTACCAAGAGAATAGAAGCGCAGTCGAGGACGCCAGAAAACTAGGTGGGGTGATGAAGTTAGGAAGTTCGCAGGCGCAAATTGGAAGCACCTAGCGCAAGACAGGGTTAATTGGAGATCGCAGGGAGAGGCCGTCGTCCTGCAGTGTACAAAAATATAGACTGATGATTATGATGACAGTCATCTTGCACGTGTCACTTCAGCTTGGCACAGAATGCATTGAACCATGCAATGCATAACGGTCGCGTGTGCTCGAAGGCCTACTTAGGCCCTTCAATGAGCGGGCCCGAGTCTGGCTCGGGCCCGTGGCTTCATGTCCGAGTCCGGCCCGGGCCCGTGGCTTCAATCCCGAGCCCGGCCCGCGGCTTTAAGCCCGGTCCCGGCCCAAGCCCACCGACAAAGGCTTCGGACGGCAAAGCTCCCATCGTTGTGTGCCGCCACACGTTCGCCGTACGCGATGCCGGCCGAGCAATAACTCTCGGATGGAGTGCTCGCTGCGTGAGTGAGGCTGGCCCCTTAATTCTTATAGCGTGACGTGCCCGATGATTCTTCGATTAACTGTATTGACACGTACACATGTTTATCTTTCACCGGTAGCCGCTTTCAACATTGGCTGACAAATGTTAAACGTTATCGCTCGGCGCAGGACGCGCCTGCATTGGAAGCTTCTCGGACGTTATCAATGCTTCTATCCGTCGTCTGTGGTCACCGACGCCCATGTAATCTGATTGTATGAGCGACGCGAATTGTCTAGAACTTTCTGGAAGACACGCGGGCATCAGGGATTAATCTGGAACCTTCGATGACTCAGGTATAAAAGCCGACGCGTTTCGCCGCTGATCAGATTTTCGACGATCGCCGACTGTGTTCGCCGCTATCGTTGTGCTTTGAGTGTAGCTTGCTTTTGTGGGCACAGGTTCGCCCAATAAACAACCAGTTTCGTCATACACAGTTTTGTGACTGTTTTCTCTACCGTCACTACTACGTGACATCTGGTGGAGGTGCTAGTTCGTTCATGCACCGAACGCCCCCGCAAAGCCGCGACCCAAGCCCGAAACCGGAGAACGAGACCAACGTCGCCAAGGACCAGCGAGCTAGCCGTAGGCAGCAAGGACTTGTGCCGGAGTTCGGACTTCTTCCCGAAAAGACCACTGCAATCAAGGCCAAGTCAACGACCAAAATGGCAGCACCAGCGTCCCCCATCCTGCTGCAGCAACCTCGGGAGCCACCGACTTTTCGTGGATCATCGGCTGAAGACCCTGAAACCTGGCTGGAGACATACGAGAGGACCGCGACGTTCAACAAATGGAGCGACGACGACAAGCTGCGCCATGTGTATTTTTCATTAGATGATGCTGCTCGGACCTGGTTTGAGAACAGAGAGACCACCCTGGTGACGTGGGACCTATTTCGTGAGAACTTCATGAGGACTTTCACGAATGTCGTGCGAAAAGAAAGGGCCGAAGTTTTATTAGAAACCAGAGTACAATTGCCGAACGAGAACATCGCAATCTTCACGGAGGAGATGACTCGCCTCTTCCGCCACGCCGACCCCGATATGTCAGAGGAAAAGAAAGTTCGGTTCTTGATGCGGGGCGTCAAAGAGCATCTATTCACTGGATTGATGCGCAACCCGCCCAAGACTGTGGCAGAATTTGTTTCGGAGGCCACAACCATCGAGAAGACCCTTGAAATGCGAGCCAGGCAATACAACCGCCGTGCACTGACAAACTACGCCGAAGCTCAAGCTCTAGGCGCCGACGACCTGCACGAGACGATCAGAGCGGTTGTACGGGAAGAACTACAGAAATTATTCCCAAGATCGCATCCTCAGGTGACTTCAATCGCTGAAATAGTTAAAGAAGAGGTTCAGCGATCACTAGAAGTGCCAGAAGTTCCGGTATCGCCTCAACCACAGCCGCAAGCGATGACCTACGCCGCCGTCGCCCGTCGTCAAGGCCCCCTCCGCGCTCGCGCCAGGGCCCCGTAACGCCGCAGTTCCGTCGTCCACCGCCGCCGCCGCCAGCACGCCCGCCCGTCGCCCAGCGCAGCTCCCAGCGGAAGACGGACATTTGGCGCGCCCCCGACCACCGCCCGCTCTGCTATCACTGCGGGGAAGCCGGCCATGTCTACCGCCGATGCCCATACCGCGTGATGGGCCTACGAGGGTTCGCCGTCAACGCGCCACGTCCACAGCTTGGCGAGCGACCACGTGACATCGCCGACTACCTTGCCGGAGCCCAGTGGCAACCACGACGGCCCTCACGCTCGCCGTCACCAGGCCGCTACATCTCACCGCATCGCCGCCTGTATGCCGGCCCAACCCGGGGCCGATCTCCCAGCCCATACCCGGGAAACTAAAAGCAGCAACCGATGGAGGTGCGGTTGCTGTACGACGCAATGCCGAAGATCCTCCGCCGCCGACGACGACGACGATTCGCGAATCATCACGACGAGATATCAGCACGCCGCCTAGCAACAGCCTTGACAGCACATC
The DNA here is from genome assembly GCF_013339745.2 of Dermacentor silvarum. Classification (NCBI taxonomy): domain Eukaryota; kingdom Metazoa; phylum Arthropoda; class Arachnida; order Ixodida; family Ixodidae; genus Dermacentor; species Dermacentor silvarum. The sequence continues at coordinate 33,427,843 of NC_051155.1, forward strand.
GCCGCCGAACGAAGACCTTCCGACGCGACGTAGCAGCAGCAGAGCAAGCCGACGCAGCCGTGATCCGACGCCACGAATTAACCGCAACGCCAGACGCCGGTCTACCGATCTAGACGTGCTCATCGATGGTCATAACGTCACCGCTCTCGTCGACACTGGCGCCGACTATTCAGTTTTAAGTGGCGCGTTCGCCGCCAAGTTAAAGAAGGTGCGGACGGCCTGGCAAGGACCCGATATACGGACAGCGGGAGGTCACCTAATAACGCCGGCTGGAATCTGCACAGCGCGAGTCACGGTAAACAACCGCACTTACCCGGCGAGCTTCGTAATCCTGCAGCACTGCTCCAGGGACGTCATCCTAGGCATGGACTTTCTACACCAACATGGTGCAGTCATCGACTTAAGGTCCAAGTCGATAACGCTTTCAACACACAAAGCGATACCGCCGGATACATGCATCAGTTGCCATGCCTTGAATGTGCTTGAAGAACAAGTCACCGTTCCGCCTCACTCCAGCGTAATGATTTCCGTCGGTACGGAAGTGCCTGCAGACATGGAGGGCGTCATCGAGGGCGATCATCACTTACTGCTGTACCGTGAAATTTGCGTCGCTAGAGGCATAGCTGAGCTACGTGCTGGGAAAGCAACGGTGATGCTCACGAACTTCAGCCCCGAATACAAGCACATTAACAAAGGCACCACGGTTGCCTACATCGACGAAATAGTACAAGCCAGCAGTGCTTTCGCCTTCACGGATTCCAGTGCATCCGCAACGACGACTATAATACCTGAAGCAACTTTCAACGTTAATCAGAACCTTCCCAGGCATAAGAAAGAACAACTAAAAGCTCTGCTCCTGCAATACAAGGATTGCTTCTCGTCGTCGTCAAAAGTTCGACAAACCCCTGTCGCCAAGCACCGAATCATAACCGACGAAAATGTCCGCCCACTGCGTCAGAGCCCGTACCGAGTTTCGGCACGCGAACGCGAGGCCATAAGGCAACAAGTCGACGAAATGCTACGCGACGACATCATCCAGCCGTCCAAGAGTCCGTGGGCGTCCCCCGTGGTGTTAGTGAAGAAGAAGGATGGAACCCTACGTTTCTGCGTCGATTATCGTCGCCTCAACAAGGTCACGAAGAAGGACGTATACCCCCTTCCACGGATTGACGACGCCTTGGATCGACTATACAACGCAAAGTATTTTTCGTCGATGGACCTCAAAACCGGCTACTGGCAAATCGAAGTCGACGAGAGGGACCGGGAGAAGACGGCCTTTATAACACCAGACGGACTGTTCGAGTTCAAGGTCATGCCGTTTGGTCTTTGCTCGGCACCTGCGACTTTCCAACGCGTCATGGATACAGTACTGGCAGGCTTGAAGTGGCAGACTTGCCTCGTCTATTTGGACGACGTCGTTGTGTTTGCCTCAAGCTTCGAAGAACACCTGCGGCGCCTTGAAACAGTTCTTCAAGCAATCAAAACCTCCGGACTCACGTTAAAGCCAGAAAAGTGCCGCTTCGCATATGAGGAGCTCTTGTTTTTGGGCCACGTCATCAACAAGTCTGGAGTGCGCCCCGACCCTCAGAAAACTGCGGCCATCTCCAACTTTCCTCTGCCCGCTGACAAGAAGGCAGTGCGTAGATTTCTGGGACTGTGCGCCTATTACAGGCGCTTCGTCAAGGATTTTTCACGGATCGCCGAGCCACTGACGTACGTCACGAAGGCCGACGTCGAGTTCAAGTGGGAGATGCCGCAAATCGAAGCATTTGGAGAACTGAAGCGACGCCTACAATCGCCGCCCATCCTTGCGCATTTCGACGAAAATGCCGATACCGAAGTCCACACCGACGCAAGCGGCGTAGGACTCGGCGCCGTGCTTGTGCAGAGGACTGATGGACTAGAAAGGGTTGTAAGTTACGCTAGCCGGTCGCTATCGAAGGCGGAAGCAAATTATTCCACAACAGAAAAGGAGTGCCTCGCCATCATCTGGGCTACATCAAAGTTTCGCCCCTACCTTTATGGCAGGCCCTTTAAAGTTGTGAGCGACCACCACGCCTTGTGTTGGCTAGCTAACTTGAAGGATCCTTCAGGTCGCCTCGCACGATGGAGTCTGAGACTTCAAGAATTCGACATCACCGTCGTTTACAAGTCCGGGCGAAAGCACTCTGACGCCGACTGCTTGTCTCGCGCCCCCGTCGAACCACCGCCACAGGATGACCAGGATGACGACACTTTCTTGGGACCCATCAGTGCCGACGAATTCGCCGAACAACAGCGAGCCGACCCGGAACTAAGGAACCTTGTAGATTACCTGGAAGGCAAGACCGTCACTGTGCCGAAGGTGTTCAGGCGAGGATTGGCGTCGTTTTTCTTGCAAAACGACATTCTCCTAAAGAAGAACTTCTCGCCTCTCCGAGCCAACTACCTCCTCGTGGTACCCTCAGCATTGCGTCCAGAGGTTCTGCAAGCTCTCCATGACGACCCAACGGCTGGACACCTCGGTTTTTCCCGCACGCTCGCAAGGATACAAGAAAAATACTACTGGCCTCGCCTCTCTGCCGACGTCGCCCATTACGTAAGGACATGCCGAGACTGTCAGCGACGCAAAACACCGCCGACAAGGCCAGCCGGACTTCTACAGCCGATCGAGCCACCTCGCCGACCGTTCCAGCAGATTGGGATGGACTTACTGGGGCCTTTTCCGACGTCGACGTCCGGGAATAAATGGATCGTCGTAGCTACGGACTACCTCACCCGCTACGCCGAAACAAAAGCCTTGCCCAAAGGCAGTGCTGCCGAGGTAGCCCGATTCTTCGTTGAGAACATCCTCCTGCGTCACGGTGCCCCAGAAGTCCTCATCACCGACAGAGGTACTGCCTTTACGGCAGAACTAACTCAAGCCATCCTGCGATACAGCCACACAAGCCATCGCCGGACCACCGCCTACCACCCGCAGACGAATGGCCTCACCGAGCGCCTAAATAAGACCATCGCCGACATGCTGGCAATGTACGTCGACGTCGAACACAAGACGTGGGATGCCATCCTTCCGTACGTGACCTTCGCATACAACACGGCCGTGCAAGAAACGACGCACATGGCGCCGTTCAACCTGGTCTACGGAAGGAACCCGGCAACGACGCTTGACGCCATGCTACCGGACGTCACCGACGAAGAAAATCTCGACGTTGCCACCTATTTGCAGCGTGCCGAAGAAGGTCGACAGCTCGCCCGCCTGCGCATCAAGAACCAGCAGAGGACCGACAGCCGACACTACAACCTTCGACGACGCTACGTCGAGTACCAGCCCGGTGACCGTGTTTGGGTCTGGACTCCGATACGCCGACGAGGACTTAGCGAGAAGCTGTTACGTCGCTATTTCGGACCATATAAGATCACCCGACGTATTGGCGCACTGGACTATGAGGTCGTGCCAGACGGCATTTCGCAATCACAGCGGCGCCGGGCACGACCTGAAGTCATCCACGTGGTGCGTCTTAAGCCTTTCTACGCTCGCTGAAAAACTTAGGTACTTTGTTACTTTGTTATTGTTTTTTGTTATTTTGTTTATTACGCATGGTTTTGTTTTCGCTTTCGTGTTTGTTTGTAGCATCGGGACGATGCTTTTTAAGGGGAGGGTATTGACACGTACACATGTTTATCTTTCACCGGTAGCCGCTTTCAACATTGGCTGACAAATGTTAAACGTTATCGCTCGGCGCAGGACGCGCCTGCATTGGAAGCTTCTCGGACGTTATCAATGCTTCTATCCGTCGTCTGTGGTCACCGACGCCCATGTAATCTGATTGTATGAGCGACGCGAATTGTCTAGAACTTTCTGGAAGACACGCGGGCATCAGGGAATAATCTGGAACCTTCGATGACTCAGGTATAAAAGCCGACGCGTTTCGCCGCTGATCAGATTTTCGACGATCGCCGACTGTGTTCGCCGCTATCGTTGTGCTTTGAGTGTAGCTTGCTTATGTGGGCACAGGTTCGCCCAATAAACAACCAGTTTCGTCATACACAGTTTTGTGACTGTTTTCTCTACCGTCACTACTACGTGACAGTATATAGTAAGTAGCGCGCTGCATTGCGTATCAATCTCTGCCTGATTGTAGACGGTGGATATATTAAATTTATCGTCCAAACCAACATATTTGAATTTCGCTTGCGTTTCGCTCGAGCAATAGCGACGTTGTGTTGTTCGTTCGAGCGGCAAACTTTTAACGACTCGCCGACTTCCCGGCTGTCGCTAATGAATGTTAGGAAGTCCCCGGATCGAGTTCGGCAAATGGGGCGGCCAACGTTTTCTGTCTGGCCAGCGCTTATCGTAAGAAGCATGTTTTGTCAACAAATCGTGAACGTTGGTCGCTTCGGTATCGCAGCTCTACTGGTTTTCTCCTTTTTTTTTCTTTATTTTTTGTTGTATTACACATTAGGTGCGATTGCGATCACTTTAAGGTACGTACATACTAGCGACAAAAACGCGCGCGGCACAGATGCGTTGCGATGGTCACACTGACCAGCGTTTTGCGAGACGCGGCAGTCACATGACACCACCTGGCATCCCGTTTTGCCTCGTTCCCTTCCGAGAGTTCTCGTGAAAGCGCGCGCTCCGTTCTCCGTTGCAGTTGCTTTGTTGTTTCGGCGTTTCACTAGGGGTCGCTCAAGCTTAGACAGGTCAGATCTGGATGACGTATTGGTGACTGCGAAGATTATAACCTTAGCGTGTTATTTGCTTGTGCGACCATGGCGCGACGCCGACGCGCCAGAGAGCGGACAGCGGTATGGAAAGGCTTAACGAAAACGGCCTCATTGACTGGACATGGCCTCTGAGATTTTACGGCGTGCGCGTCACTGTTCGATCTCAGAGCCCATACATTATGATTCTTTGCTTGTGCGACAGGTGGCGCCACAACTGCGCGGCTCGCTTCTGATCGGTGCTCGTTTTGCGGCTGCCTCAAATAATGGCTCTCGCACCCATTCGAGCGTTTGCCGCGCGCGACAGCATCGCGCGCCGCGCGCGTTTTTGTCGCTAGTGTGGACGTACCTTTCCAACACTTATACTTAAAGGAAATTTTTCCAGCGACGTCGGCGGCGATAGAGCAGGGAGGCAGGCCAGAGGTGCCGTGCAGTACACGTACTCACTGGGACCTTTTTGTAGCCGTGCTGCGCGTACGCTATCACCGACCGATAGGTCGTTTATGGACGGTAGATAACACGAAAAAAAAATGAAATGTGCCCTCGAGAAAGAAATCCTTGCGACATACGGGCCCTGTAAATAGGTTCATGTTTCTCGAATCGCACCGTATGTATGTATGTCTGTGTCGAATTGGCACTCGAAAAATCTCGCGTAGCACCAACATGAGATGCTTGCGAGACGACATGAAGCTGAAATGCTGTTTACTATTTTCTCGCATGCAACTCTAAATAAATTTCATATTAGCGTGTACACGAACGATGAGCGGCACTATGTGCAGTACTGCATATATAACATTAAATGTAATCTAATATGAATATAGGACAAGACAACAGCAGGCAGCGTGTCTCAACCAGAACAGCTCAGACAATCTCGAGCTCGCGCCTCCCGGACGACTGGCGATGTGGCTGCAGCGCCGGGTATTACTCTTCACTATAATCGCCCCCCATCGGAAAAGGAGCCATCCTGGCGACTCATGGTGAACATAGAATCATTGGGTCGTAATACGGCTTCACGTGTTGTACGTGGACAGTTTCACGACCACGGCAGCGTTGGTCCGTAGGTGGCGTGACAGGCTCGACAATATAGTTCACAGGCGATGTCTGTGCTACAACACGGTAGGGTCCTTGATATTTGGAAACAAGCTTGGATGAGAGTCAGCAGGAACGGCAGGAACCCAAAGCCACACAAGGGAGTCCGGAAGAAAGTGACAATGCAGGTGATCATCGTTACGTCGAGATTTTCGTTGCCATTGGTCAACGGCTGTAAAGGAACGGGCGAGCTGACGGCATTCCTCTGCGCGGCGGGCAGCTTCAGAGATGGGCGTACATTCGGATGAGTCGGGTCTGTACGGAAGAATGGTGTCGAGGGTAGTGGAAGGTTCGCGGCCATATAAGACGAAGAATGGGGAAAAGTTTGTGGTCGCCTGTGGTGCAGTGTTGTAGGCGAACGTGATGAATGGCAAAATGAGGTCCCAATCAGTGTGATTAGAGACGACGTATTTGGAGAGCATGTCGCCAAGGGTGCGGTTAAATCTTTCCATCAAACCATTAGTTTGAGGATGGTAGGCGGTGGTGGTGCCATGAACGATGCGACGTTCAGCAAGGAGCGCGTTTACGACTTCGGAGAGGAAGACACGTCCTCTATCACTCAAAAGTTCGCGAGGTGCACCATGACGGGGAATAAAGTTGTTCAGGAGGAAGGATGCTATTTCACGAGCGGTGGCAGCAGGCAGAGCGGCTGTTTCTGCGTAGCGCGTCAAATGGTCGATGGCGACGACTATCCAGCGGTTTCTGGAAGCCGTGCTCGGAAGGGGTCCATACAGGTCAACCCCATTCCAATCGAAGGGCCTGGCTGGACACGGGATTGGCTGGAGCGGACCAGAGGCATGCTGAGCAGGAACTTTGCGGCGTTGGCACTGAGGGCACGACCGAATGTATTTGCACACAAAGGTGTACATACCACGCCAATAAAACCTGGAGCGAAGCCGGGTGTACGTCTTGAAGACACGCGCATGTGCTTACTGCGGGTCAGTATGAAAGGCAGACCATATTTAACCACGAAGATGTCGAGGTATGACCAGCAACCACTTGCGGACGTCAGAGGCGTAATTCCGGCGATAGAGAAGTCCATCCCGAATTTCGAAGTGAGATGCTTGACGGCGCAAAGCTCGAGAAGGTGGAGGAACAGTCGAAAGGTTTGAAAGGAAGCGGATAAGATCACTAATCCAGGCATCCTTGCGTGGCTCCGAAGCCAAGTCGCAGCCTGCTGGGAACGAAAGCACCTGGTCAACGGCAGAGAGGCAGCTATCGCTTTCGGTTGACACGGGTGAACGGGAAAGCGCGTCAGCATCTGTGTGGCGGCGGCCAGACCTGTAGACAACGCGCACGTCGAAATCTTGCAACTGCAAGCCCAACGAGCTAATCGACCTGAGGGGTCCTTCAACGTAGACAGCCAACAAAGTGCATGGTGATCTGTAATCACGTCGAAGGGGCGGCCATAAAGGTAGGGTAGAAATTTACCAAGTGCCCAGATTATGGCCAAACACTCCTTCTCCGTAACGCAATAATTCTTCTCGGCTTTGGTGAGGGTGGGGCTTGCGTATGCAACGACGTACTCGTCGAATCCAGAATTGCGCTGCGCGAGCACAGCGCCGAGTCCAACACCGCTGGCGTCGGTGTGTACTTCTGTCGGAGCTGTCGGGTCGAAGTGACGCAGTATAGGCGGCGAGGTCAGTAGACGACGCAACTCTTGGAAGGCATTGTCACAAGCGGACGACCAGGCGTAATCGTTCTAGTCGCTCCGTAGAATCTGATTCAAGGGAGCGGTGATGGACGCAAAATTCCGAGTGAAGCGGCGAAAGTAAGAGCACAGGCCAAGAAAGCTGCGAAGTTCTCTTACGGAGGAAGGTTTGGGAAAATCAGCAACAGCACGGAGTTTGGCGGCGTCAGGAAGAATACCGTGTTTAGATACCACGTGGCCAAGGATGGTGAGCTGACTTGCGCCAAAGTGGCATTTCTTCAGGTTGACCTGAAGGCCGGCGGAAGTTAGGCATCGTAACACTTCCTCCAGCCTACAGAGATGGGTGGGAAAATCGGGCGAAAAAATACCCACATCATCTAAGTAGCAGAGGCACATTTTCCACTTGAGACCACGCAAAAGGTTGTCCATCATACGCTCAAATGTTGTGGGGGCGTTGCAAAGCCCAAAAGGCATAACGCGAAATTCATATAGGCCATCTGGTGTTACAAAGGCCGTTTTAGGCTGGTCTTCGGGTGCCGTGGGGACTTGCCAATAGCCGCTGCGTAAGTCGATAGAAGAGAAGAACTCCGCGCCTTGGAGACATTCAAGGGCGTCGTCAATTCTCGGAAGAGGGTAAACATCTTTACGAGTTATTTTGTTAAGACGACGGTAATCGACACAGAATCGAATCGATCCATCCTTCTTTCTTAACAAGAACAACGGGAGATGCCCAGAGGCTATCCGAAGGCTGAATGACGCCGTGCTTGAGCATGTCAGCTACTTCGTCATCGATAACACGGCGCTCTGTCGCGGATACACGATATGGTCTTTGTCGCAGTGGCGCACTGGTACCCGTGTCGATGCGGTGACAAACAGTTGAGGTGCGGTCCAAGGGAACATGCTGGCAGTCGAAAGACGAACGGAACTTGTCGAGAAGGTGTAGAAGCTGGGCGCGTTGGGAAACAGTCAATGTGTCGGCGATGGAGCCATGTAAAAAAAACATCGGGCAAAGTCGGCTCCTGCGCGGGGTTACAGGTCACTCCGGCGACCTCATGATGATGATTGTTGGAGTTTAGTGGCGCAAGGGCCAGGTATGGCCAAAGAGCGCCATGACAGTATTAGTTCGCGCCAAGACGATGGTAATGGCTTGTTAGTGGTAGATGAATAGGGAATTATATAAACATTAGATGTGGCATGGCTGTAAAGGGGCCAAAAATCAGTCGCTGTAAAGTGCGTAAAATCTATAAGTAATAAGATTGTGGCAATGAGTGATTATGTGTACTATGGACATGAAGAATGCATTGCGAAAGAATGATACGAGTTACAAAAAATTAAAGATACAAGTATTGGCCAGAAGCACAAGTGCCTAAACAGAGCCCTTGAAACACAAGGGCATGGAGGCATGTGCAGTTAAAAAACTATCGCAGCAACATCCTCTAGAGAGAGGATGCACTACGAACTTATTGGGCTAGTAACATGTAGCACAACATCTTTCAAGAAAGCAAGGACTGCGTTGGTGCTAAAAAGTGATTCTTTACCGAGAAACATAGCGGGATGCAGAGGGACACAATAGCGATATGCGAGAGGAAAATGTTTCTTTCTTTCTCTTTCGGCTTCCCGACACTCCAAGAGGACGTGGAGGACGGTGAGCCTGTCGCCACATCTACCACATGTTGGAGGATCATTTCCATTCAATAGAAAATTGTGAGTACCATATGTGTGTCTCAGAATAGGACATCAGTTCGTCGTGTTTTAGTTGTAAAGGGCCAGAAACCTAACTGTGGCTTAATCAAGTGGAGCTTATTAGTTGTTTCAGCGTCCCACAGACGCTGACAGTGGCCTCGCAGTTTCCTTCGCAAAAAAGGCTTCAGATCTGTGGAGGAAATAGCAGCGGCAGGATTAATAGCTTGCGATGTAGTTGATGTGGCCAACTGGTCTGCTAGCACATTGCCCTCGATGCCTCTATGGCCAGGCACCCAGCATATTATTACATGTCTACGAGATTGGTAAATGTTACACAAGAGTGAGTAAAGCTCGATAACAACAGGATTCTTATGCTTTTGTAAAGATGTTAGTGCTTTTACAAGACTCAACGAGTCTGTGAATATTATTGCCTTTTGTAGTTTCAATTTCTCTATATGCTTCACCGCAGACAGTACTGCGTAGGCTTCTGCGGTGAAGATGCTTGTTAGGGGGTTCAATACGTCAGATTTAGAAAAGGAGGGGCCAACAGCGGCGTAAGATACGCCAGCATGGGACTTGGATGCGTCGGTATAGAATTCCGAGCACGAGTACTTCGATTGAAGTTCGCGGAAATGCATTGCAATTTCGAGCTCGGGAGCGTGCTTTGTGACCTCTACAAAGGATAGATCACATTCTATCACCTGCCACTCCCAGGGCGGTGAAAGCTTAGCTGGAGGCATTAGGCGATGTTCTAGAAGTGGGATATCCATCTCTTCGCTAAGTTCTCTTACACGCAATGAGAAAGGCCGCCTCATAGAGGGTCGATTATAGAAAAGCGTTGCACACTTCAAATCATTAAGGGTTGCAGAACAAGGATGTTCACGATCGGAGTGTACTTTGAGAAAATAGGTGAAGCTGATGTATGTTCTCTGGAAATGGAGTGACCACTCATTGGATTCTACGTATAAACTTTCGACGGGGCTTGTTCTGAATGCGCCAGTGGCCAGGCGGATACCTAGATGGTGGACGGGGTCTAGCATTTTTAGCGCGCTCGGGGCGGCAGAGTGATATACTACGGCACCATAGTCCAATCGTGACCGAATGAGGCTCTTGTGAAGGTTCATTAAACACTTCCTGTCGGTGCCCCAGGATGTGTGAGATAAAATTTTCAGTAAGTTCATTGTTTTTAGGCATTTCGCCTTTAGATGTTTTATGTGGTTAATGAAAGTAAGCTTAGAGTCAAGTATGATGCCTAAAAATTTGTGTTCTTTGTTCACAGGTATTTGTTGTCCATACATTTCGATAGTTGGATCTGCAACAAGACCTTTCTTCCTGGTGAAAAGAACACAAGAACTTTTGTGGGGGTTTACTTTGAACCCGTTTTCCTCTGCCCACTTAGACACTTTGTTGAGCCCCTGCTGTACCTGTCTCTCGCACACTGCGAGGTTACAGGACTTGAAGCCTATCTGTACGTCGTCCACGTAGATGGAATAAAAAATAGCTGGTGGTAAAGAAGCACGAAGCGTGTTCATTTTAACGATAAAGAGTGTGCAACTGAGCACGCCTCCTTGGGGTACACCAGTTTCCTGCACAAAAGGTCGTGATAAAACATTGCCAACTCGAACACGGAATGTGCGATTCAGCAGATAACTCTCAATCACATTTAACATATTACCACGTATACCAAAGTGGGAGAGGTCTCTCAGTATGCCAAACCGCCATGTGGTGTCGTAGGCCTTTTCTATGTCTAAAAATACAAGAATTGTTTGTGAACAAAAGCTTCGCGTATCTGCGCCTCAATACGTATCAAGTGGTCAGTGGTGGATCGACGCTCGCGAAAACCACACTGGTATGGATCAAGCAGTCTGTTTGATTCTAGGAAATGTAATAGGCGACGGTTTATCATTTTTTCGAAGACTTTGCAGAGGCAGCTTGTTAGCGCTATGGGCCGATAACTCGATACAGAGGATGGATCCTTCCCCTGCTTCAGGATAGGGATCACTATGGCCTCTTTCCAGGCAGAGGGGATCTCGCCGGAGGTCCATATAGAGTTATACAGACAGACAAGGGTTTTCTTCGTTTCAGAGGGTAGGTTCTTCAACATTTCATATAATATGCGGTCAGAGCCTGGGGCAGATTGGTTGCAACAGGCGAGTGAAGCATGAAGCTCTGCTAAAGAGAAAGGTAAATTATATGGCTCGTTCCCGGTGCTGTTTCGGTCTAGTTTTTGTTTTTCTATTGCTGCTTTGTATTTTGTGAATTCCGGAGAATAGTGAGATGAACTCGACACATGTTCAAAATGTGCACCCAGGTGGTTCGCTTGGTCTTCCAAGCTGTCGCCCTGTGTATTTACCAAAGGGAGTGAATATGTTTGTCGTCCTCTCACCTTGTTAACCCTGTTCCATACTTTGGCCTCATCTGTATACGAGTGTATACCTGATAAAAACTTCTGCCAACTCTCTCTTCTGGCCTGTCGGCGCGTTCTCCTGCCTTGTGACTTTATCTTCTTAAAGTTGATAAGATTCTCCACAGTAGGTGAATCAGGTAGCAACCCCCACGCTTTGTTCTGTTTCCTACGAGCGTTCCTACATTCGTCGTTCCACCATGGGACACGGCGTTTGCATGCCACACCACTTATTTCGGATATGCATTTAGAAGCGGCATCAATTATGAAGGCAGTGAAATACTCTACAGCAGCATCAATTCCTAACGAAGACATGTCAGCCCAGGAGATATTGCTAGTAAGAGTTCGAAATTTCTCCCAATCTGCTGTATCAACCTTCCATCGAGGGGCTTGTGGTGGAGACTTATTTTCTGTGGTTGTTCTCAGTAATATGGGGAAGTGATCGCTCCCGTAAGGATTTTTGGTAACTTCCCATTCAAGTTCAGGAAATAGACACGGGGAAGCTATGCTAAGGTCAATAGAAGAAAAGGTTCCGTTTGCAATACAGTAAAATGTAGGTTCCTTCTTATTCAGGAGGCACGCACCAGACGAGAAAAGAAATTCTTCAACAAGACGACCTCGCGCATCGATACGAGAGTCGCCCCACAGACTGCTGTGTGCATTGAAATCGCCAAGAACAAGATAAGGTTCTGGCAATTCGTCTATAAGGGACTGAAATTCATGTTTGTGTATGTGGTAATGTGGGGGAATGTAAAGCGAGCAAATGGTGATGAGTTTGTTCAGAAGAACAAGTCGAACTGCCACTGCTTCGAGGGGCGTTTGTAGCTGCAAATGTTGACATGCTATGCTTTTGTGAATTATAATGGCAACACCGCCTGATGATGCGATAGCATCGTCACGGTCTTTACGAAACGTAACATAGTGTCGGAGAAAGTTTGTATGTGTTGATTTTAAGTGCGTTTCCTGTACACACAGCACTTTTGGATTGTGTTGGTAAAGAAGTTCTTGGATATCGTCGAGGTTCCTAAGAAGGCCTCTGACCGTTCCATTGTATAATTTGTGTATCCATAATGAAATTAAATTGGTGCTGTGTGTACTAAAAACGGAAGTATTGCCTTAGATTACAGAGCCCTTTCCAGGCCCTGTAACGCGGGATTTGTCCTTTCTGAAGCGGTCGAGGGAACCTCGCCGCTCCTTAGGCGCTTGGTGCGCCGTCGGGATGGGTGTAGTGTCCATTGCCTCTTGAGAGGCGCCGGACACGCGCTCTTGCGAGCGAGAAGTTTCGCGAGAGTCTCGCCGCGAAGGACGAGACATTTGTGCCCACCAGCCCGGAGGTCGATGGGGCTGCCTTTGGGCCTGAGCTGCGCCGGGTGTTACCACAGCCAGCAATGGCCAGAGATGGTGAGGCAGCCTTGACTGCACCCACCGTGGGAGCTGCTGGTGGGCCTGTGGGTTCGCTTCGCGTAGCGCAGGCTGCCACCGAGGGCTGTTGTGGTGCCGGCAACCCTAGGGTAACCGGGTCTGTTTGCTGGTTAGGTGGAGTAGACTTAGCTACTTCCACCCTGGGGGCAGGAGCCCACAAGCGACAGCTCGCTGCGCGCGGGCTGGGCTGGTGGCAGTAGCCGCTGCGACGCTGCCCCTTGACGCGCCGCATCAGCGTAAGTGGTCGTGTGGAATGGTGAGCACCTTTTGCGTGCTTCCCTGAACGATATGTTTTCACGGGTTTTCAGTGTTAGAATTTCTTTCTCTTTTTTCCAGCTTGGACAAGACCGAGAGTACGCTGGATGGTCACCATCGCAAGTTACGCAGTGAGGTGTAGCGTCGCAATTGTCTGAGTCATGGCCTTGTACTCCACACTTGGCACAGGTGAGTCCACCACGGCAGCTCTGCGAGCCATGGCCGAATCTTTGGCATTGGTAGCATCGTCTAGGATTTGGGATATATGGTCTAACTGCTATTTTTGTGTAGCCTGTTTCGATGCTTTGTGGCAAGACGCTTAATTCAAAGGTAAATATCAGGTGTTTCGTGGGAATTTCTTTGTTGTCCCGTCTCATAACGATGCGCTGCACATTCATGACGGGTTGCTCCTTCCAACCTTCCAACAACTCGGTTTCAGATAGGTCGATGAGGTCTGCTTCGGATACTACCCCGCGTACTGTGTTCATGGAGCGATGCGGTGAAACAGTAACTGGGACATCACCAAAAGTCACAAGCTTGCCGAGTCTGTTGTGTTGTTCCTTATCACGTAGCTCAAGCAGAAGGTCCCCGCTTGGCATTTTGGTGACTTTATAGCCAGGGCCTAGCGTGTTCGTCAAGGTTTTCGCAACTACAAATGGGGATATGGTTCTTGCTAGTCTTTCCGTTCTCTCACTATGTACTACTTGATATCGGGGGAAGATTTCTTTAGGCCGGGTGAACAAATTCAGAAACTCATCGGTGCGTCCCCTCTTCTCAGGGAGACGATCAAGAAGTCGAGGAAAAGCGGGCGTTCCCATAACAATTTTGTGTTGTTCGGCAGCAATGGCAGCCACCCACCACGGAGTCCAACAAGGGGACGCTACAGCACTTCACGTGTACGGCTGCAGGCGCCAGCCGTACATTGCTGCTATAACCTCATATAAAAACCCAAGAGAGGGCACCTACACAAGGTTAACCCAAGCCGCCTATGAAAAGTGTGGAAGTAACAGAAGAGAAGAGGTGACAGGACAGTGAGGACAGAAAAATAGAGAAGAAAAAGATCGAGAGAGGGACAGGAAAAGGCGACCACCGATTTCCCCCGGGTGGGTCAGTCCGGGGGTGCCGTCTATGTGAAGCAGAGGCCAAAGAGGTGTGTTGCCTCAGCCGGGGGGCCTTAAAGGTCCGAACACCCGGCATCGGCTCAACCCCCAGGATCCCCCTTTCCCCAGACACGGCTAAGCCGCGCACGGCTGCACGCGGGAGGGTCCAACCCCCATGTGCTCTCCGGCGACCTCATGACTGGCGATGGAACCAGTTGGTATGTCAATGATGGCAGCAGGGTCGACACACTGGACGCGGCCAACGCACTCCCCACGAAGCAACGTGAGAGGACAGGACGATTGGTTGGCGACGAGCGGTCTGCTGACGCCGGCATGAACGTCCAAAAGAGCGAAGGCAGCGGGGAACATTTGCGACGAGCGAAAATGGCAGATGGCGTAAAAAGTGCACTGGCACCATCAACAATGTTGCATGACACTGCGGCAAGGGCGGATGAGTGCGGTGGAATAGTAACGTCTTCGGCAACAAATACTTTATCTTGAGGTTCACAAGCGTCAAGGAGTGGGGCATTACACAGCGTTTTAAATTCCACTTCAGCACGAGAACATTCGATGATGGTCTTATTAGCGGAAAGGAAGTCCCAGCCAAAAATAAGATCGTGGGAACAAGAACACAGCACCAAATGTCGACGATGTACAGGACTCCATTGATCACAACGCGAGCAGTACACACATCTGCAGGAGTGATGTGGTCGCTGCTTGCAGTACGAAGTGATACGTATCGACAGGGGGGTCGTAACTTTTCTGAGCGAACGGCAAAGTTTCGCACTAATAACTGAAACAGCGGCACCAGTGTCAACGAGAGCGAGTGCAGCGACGCCGTCCACATATACGTCAATAACATTAGTCGGAGA
>NC_051155.1:33443125-33499489 GCF_013339745.2 Dermacentor silvarum
AGGAACTATTTACAATAATATGAGCACTAGGTGGACATAACTAATCAAACGTCAACGAGCAGTCCATATGAAGATAACGTCACACACACCAACACCGTCCTTCACAGCAAAAATTTGTAAGGGGAAGTTAAACACCTAATCAAAAGTGGATACCAAGCCGGCTGACATTCTTCTTGGTCGTAAATGTCCTTTAAGTGTATGATCATCTGAACGAAATGTGATCTCGAGGAAATTGTTTTTTCTGCATTTCGGTCTTGCATGCGAGATTTCCATAGGCTATGAAGGCCTATCAGTAAAAACATATCGAATGGAACATCTTCATACGGCGCAACAAGATATCGGATACTGTGAGAATTTAGATCAAAGTATTTTTGCAAATTTCTATAGATAACATCCCAAAATAAGATGGCATCTTTACAAACAATAAAACAGTGTTCAATGGTTTCAGGCACGTCACATAGGCGACAGTTAACAGACGAAACGAAAATATTCTTTTTATGCAGCCATGTTTTAACGGGTAATGTTTCGGTGTGTAATTTATAAAAAAAAGTTTTTGTAGAAGGGGGAACTGGCATTTTGCGCACTCTCGCAAGCACATCATGTCCAGGTAATGTGATGTATACGGATCGATAAAACGGCGGAGGGGACAACATCGATATTAAATCTTTGTAAAGATTTTTTCGTGACACAGTAAACAAATAATCTTTAGAAAATCGAACAGTCAGAAAAGAAATAGAAAAATAAACCTCACGCATAAACCCCCATAAACAGGTCTAGAAATTAAATCTGAGGACACCACCAATTCTGGCAGGACATGAACCAGGTTAACCTGCATGAAAGCTCGTAATACTGGATGAGCGCTATCCCGAAAAAGAAAAAGCGCGACACTAACTGTCGCACATATAAATGCACCAAGCCTAACCCTCCAGCACTCACTGGTCGAAAAATGTTGTCGCGTCTCATAGGTTCAAAACTGGAAGACCATATAAACGTTGAAAAAATCCTATGAAAACGTTGAATGTAAAGCCTTGCGCAGTGAAGAACCTGAAAGACATAGAAAACTTTAGTTGCCAAAAACATGTTGCAGGCTTCTGCTCTTCCAAATATTGATAGACGGTGCGGGACAAAGGTATTTGTGTAGCGCTGGAGGGCTGGAACGCGCTCTCTCCAGTAGTGTGCACTGAACTTGTAGGCATGCAGTGGAACTCCTAGATATTTAGCTGGCACGCAGGACCACTCAATGCCAGCATAATGTGATGGTGTAATAGCCCAATATCCAAACCATAGCCCTGAGCTCTTAGTGTTATTCATCCGTGCACCGGAAACAGAACCAAACTCTTCTATGATAGAGTTTTATCGATGCTGGGCTTGTCCTTGCAGAAAAATGCAATATCATCAGCGTATGCTAAAACTTTTAAATCATTACCAAAAACATTAAAACCACGAACACTGCTGCAGTTCAAAATGCTCAAACAGAGTGGTTCTAAGTAAAGGGCAAAGAGGAGTGGGGACATAGGGCATCCTTGTTTCACTGAAGAACGGATGTGGACGGGATTAGAGAGGTTACCATTGACAACAAAGCGGGTTGTACAATGACTATAACATAGTCGAACGCCATTAAGCACTGTGGATCCTACATTGGCGTGTTCTAGAAGAGAAAATAAAAACGAATGCCGGACCCGATCAAATGCCTTTGCGAGGTCAATCTGGAGCATTGCAAGTTGATCATAAGAAGTCGAACTGCACTCAAGAACTGTGCGAGCGACGTGTATGTTAGTTTGTATAGAACGGCCTTTGATACCACATGTTTGATGAGGGCCAATAAGAATTGAAATCGCTACCTGCAACCGATTGGACAAAATTTTAGCAAAAATTTTGTAGTCCACGTTTGACAATGTAATCGGTCTATAACCATCAACCGAACGTAATTTTTCTCTGTCAGTACTTTTAGGTATTAACACTATGTGGCTTTTTGTGAAAGACTGTGGTAATTCCTCTAGCTCAAAACTTGTTAAAAATATATTCAGTAGAACAGGCGTAAGAATTGACTTAAAGGTTTTACAAGATTCACCCGAAATGCCATCGGGACCGGGAGTTTTTGACATGGGTAACTGATCAATGGCAACCTCTACCTCTTGTTTAGTAAAAGGACCGCTAATGACTGTACAATCTTCATCAGTTAGAGGAGTTATTAAAGACGCAAAGTATTGTAGAAGCTCGGTGTTCTGGTCTCCAGAAGCACCACTGAAGAGCACCGAATAGAAGTCTTCGAATTCAGACACAATATCACTCGTGTCAGTTACTAATGCGTCTTTCGAATACATGTCGTTAATAACTTTCGTAGAAGCCTGACGGGTCGGCTTCTCAGAAAACAAGGCGCGGTTATTACGTGACCGAACACGGGCGCCTCTATAGCGCACTGCGTCAAACTTTTGCAAGTCACATTTCACATTTGCAATGTCATCAGCGTACTTTCCAGGGGATTCACATTCAAGCTCATAAAGGCTATAAAGACTTTTCAACAATTTCTTCTCTTCGTACTTTTTGTAAAACGACTTAATAGAACCAAGTTCAATGGCGACTGATCTGATTTCTTGCTTAAAAAGCTCCCATGCAGCGAATATTGGCAAATCAAGAGAGAAGCAATTTTTCAGTGCGAAGCATACCTGTTCAGTAAACATTTTATCACCAATTATAGATGAATTTAACTTCCAGAGTGCCCAATGAGGCCGGAAACTAGCACGAGTGTCACCGCCTAGTCGCGTAATTATCATACAGTGGTCGGAGAACGAAATAGGGTGAATTTTGCATTGGAGACTTCTAGAAATCAATGACGTCGAAACATATTGATACATGCATATTGCGTGTTTCTTATGGACGATGCGCGCGGGCGCCCAGACGAAGAAGACGAATTGCGTTTGGCTCTCGAGCTGTCGGCTGAACTGGCCAGCGCTGCAGCTATCCTGTGTAAATATATTTTGTAAATAGTCTCCAGTACTCAATCCTTCGTTCGCGTAACATTTTGGTGGAGCGTGCCGTTCCCCGTCCTCGCCACGGAGCTCCGCAGCGGCCGCACCGTCCAGCTTTCCACCATGGCTCCCGCTGACGAGACCTCGTCTGCTCCTACTACTCCGACTCCAACCACAACGTACGTCACGGTTGCCACTCCCCGCGATCCTGGCATATTCTCCGGTCAAGATAATGTCGACGTTGATGACTGGCTCGGCATGTATGAGCTTGTTTGCCGCAACAACCACTGGGACCCTACCATAATGCTCGCGAACGTCCTCTTCTACTTGGACGGAACACCTCGTGTCTGGTTCCGGACACACGAGGAGGAGATCTCTAGCTGGGATGCTTTCAAGGAGAAGCTCCGCGACCTTTTTGGAAATCCGACCGGTCGGCAGCTGGCTGCAAAGAAAGAGCTTGCTACTCGAGTGCAGTCTTCTACTGAATCGTATGTCTCGTACATACAGGACGTGCTCGCTCTTTGCCGAAAAGTCGACGCGAACATGGTCGAAGTTGACAAGGTAGGCCACGTTCTCAAAGGGATCGCGGACGATGCGTTCAACTTGTTGATATTCAACAATGTGTCCACCATCGACGTCATTATCAAGGAATGCCGCCGCTTTGAGCTCGCCAAAAGCCGCCGCGTCATTCCGCAGTTCTCCCGGCTCCCTAACACGGCTGCGACGTCCTCCTGCGTCGCCATTACCGCTTCACCCCCGTCCAATGAGACCGTCACACGTATTGTTCGCCGCGAGCTCGAGGCTGTAAGTCCTGCCCCGTTCCATCCACGCCCAGTTGACCCCACCTTTGACCAACCAGCCCCGGCGATCTCCCTCATTCAGGAAGTTGTGCGGCAAGAATTTGCCAACCTCGGTTTTCCTGCTGCCTGCTCCGTCTCGCGACCTGACGCCCGACTGGTGCCGACAGCTGCGCCTAGCACCAATCTGTATTCCCCTCCCAGATACCGCAACCCTACAGAGTGGAGAACTCCGGATGACAAGCCCATTTGCTTCCGTTGTCACCGCATTGGCCACGTCGCTCGCCACTGCCGCACCTCCTGGATCTCGCCGTATTCGAGCTACTTCTCCCCGTCTCCGCGCCCTTATGCCGACCCTCGCCGCTACTCGCCTCGCCGTATGCCTTCTACCTCTGACGTATCCATCGATGACAGTCGTCCCGCTCGCTCACCGTCACCTCTGCGCCGTCGGTCCCCGTCGCCCCAGCCACGCCGCTATTCGTCGCCGACCAATTATGGGTCTTCCCGGACGGAAAACTAGACCATGCAGCTCCTGGGGGTAGCGCTGCATTATCTTCGTCGTGTCAAAATCCCCCATTGACGCTCCCAACGAACCAGAACTTACTTGATGTCCACGTCGACGGTGTCCCTTTGACGGCGTTAATAGATACTGGAGCCCAGGTGTCCATCATGAGTAATAACCTCCGTCGTCGATTGAAAAAGGTTCTCACGCCTGCTACTACACGAGCCGTACGCGTCGCCGATGGCAGCGCTGTTGCCGTCACTGGAATGTGTACTTCCCGGATCAGTATCGCCGACCGCCACATTCCCGTTCTTTTTACAGTGCTGACCAATTGTCCCCATGACCTAATCTTCGGACTAGACTTCCTTACGGCGCATTCAGCTTTGATCGACTGTTCTACCGGTACCCTATGCCTCGAACTTCCTCTACTCGCGCATATTCGTGCTGAACTGCCGAACAACTTTAGTCCGACCGCCTTCGTCCGCCTGCCGCCTAAAACCTTGACTTTCGTCGAATTGCTATCATCTTTCCCTCTGCCCGATGGTGATTACGTCGCTACTCCTGTTCCTGATGTCCTTTTGATGCGCGATATCACTGTGCCCCACTCCGTCGTAACCGTCGCCGATAACCGGACATGCCTTCCCGTCGTCAATTTTGGACTAACAAAGCAAGTTCTACCCCAAGGCATATCGGTTGCAACGCTGCGCGCTATAGGAGATGACCACGTCACGGCGTTTTCCGTCGACGGCTGCTCCGAGTCTTCACCATGTCCACAGGATGCTATTTGCCGTGACGAAACCTTTAGTCCTATGATTGCTGCGGACCTATTGCCTGAACAAGCAGCAGCTCTGTGTCGCCTTTTGGTTTCGTACCACGACATCTTCGACCTCAACAATCGACAGTTGGGCCAGACCTCAAATGTTAAGCACCACATAAATACTGGTGATGCCAGTCCTATTCATCGCCGGCCATATCGCGTTTCTCTTTCAGAGCGTAAGGTATTCAAGATGAAGTGCACAAGATGCTTGCCAAAGGCATTGTTGAACCCTCGTCGAGCCCTTGGGCGTCGCCCGTTGTGCTTGTAAAAAGAAAGATGGCACGTGGCGCTTCTGCGTAGATTATCGTCATCTAAACCGAATTACTAAAAAAGACGTCTATCCCTTGCCTCGCATTGACGACGCCCTCGATTGTCTCCACGGTGCCAACTACTTCTCATCAATAGACCTTCGGTCTGGTTATTGGCAAATTTCTGTGGATGAAAGGGACCGAGAGAAGACCGCATTTGTCACCCCTGATGGTCTTTATCAATTCAAAGTTATGCCATTCGGTCTGTGCAACGCCCCAGCCACATTCGAGCGTATGATGGACTCTTTGCTTCAAGGGTTCAAATGGACAACATGCCTTTGCTACCTCGACGACGTTCTCGTATTTTCACCTACGTTTGAGACACACCTCGAGCGCTTATCAGCTGTTCTTCAAGTCTTTCGCGAGGCTGGGCTCCAACTAAATTCCTCGAAGTGTCACTTTGGTCGTCGGCAGATTACAGTGCTGGGCCACCTCGTCGACGCTTCCGGTATTCAACCAGACCCGGAGAAAATTCGTGCTGTCACGTCTTTTCCTGTACCTCAGTCTGTCAAAGACGTCCGAAGTTTTGTAGGACTCTGCTCCTACTTCCGACGGTTCATTAAAGACTTCGCAGCGATTGCCCGACCACTTACGGATCTTCTGAAGAAGGACGTGCCGTTTACCTGGGGTCCCGCTCAAACTGCCGCGTTTTCCCACCTGACCAACATTCTCACCACGCCGCCTATTCTGGCCCACTTTGACCCGTCCTGCCCTACAGAGGTCCGTACCGATGCCAGTGGTCACGGTATCGGAGCCGTCTTAGCCCAACGCCAACAGGGACGCGATCGTGTTATCGCCTACGCTAGCCGCCTCCTCACAGCAGCGGAGCGCAACTATTCGATTACAGAGCGTGAATGCCTGGC
This sequence comes from Dermacentor silvarum, assembly GCF_013339745.2. Taxonomy (NCBI): domain Eukaryota; kingdom Metazoa; phylum Arthropoda; class Arachnida; order Ixodida; family Ixodidae; genus Dermacentor; species Dermacentor silvarum. The sequence continues at coordinate 33,449,382 of NC_051155.1, forward strand.
CCTCGTCTGGGCGGTTTCTAAATTCCGCCCGTACTTGTATGGCACGCATTTCTCTGTAATCACGGACCACCACGCGCTCTGCTGGCTTTCCTCACTCAAGGATCCTACCGGCCGGCTTGGTCGCTGGGCTCTGCGGCTACAAGAATTTTCCTATGCGGTAGTCTACAAGTCGGGCCGCCTACATCAAGACGCCGACTGCTTATCACGCTATCCAGTGGACGAACCACCCGCCGACCCTGACACCGATGCCGACGCTTGCGTTTTCTCGGTTTCTCGGCTGCCACAAGTCGCCGACGAGCAACGCCGTGATGCCTCCTTGCGCGCCATCATTGATCGTTTGGAATCTTCGCCTTCTGATTCGTCCCTTCATTTGTTTGTTCTCCGGGATGGTGTATTATACCGCCACAACGTCCGCCCCGACGGTCCTGCCCTACTCCTCGTCATTCCTCGGCACCTCCGGTCAGCTGTTCTCCAAGAACTTCATGACTTCCCAACGGCAGGTCACCTCGGCGTCTCCCGCACCTACGACCGGATTTGCCGACGCTTCTTTTGGCCAGGCCTCGCCCGCTCCGTACGGAAATACGTTGCGGCGTGTGATAAATGCCAGCGGCGGAAAACACCATCGACGCTCCCTGCCGGGTGCCTTCAACCGCTCGACATTCCTTTGGAGCCGTTCTTTCGCGTTGGCTTGGACTTACTTGGCCCTTTCCCTCTATCAACGTCTGGCAACAAGTGGGTCGCTGTGGCGACAGATTACGCCACGCGCTACGCCATCACCAGAGCGCTTCCAACAAGCTGTGCCACAGATGTCGCCGATTTTCTTTTACGCGACGTGATTCTGCAGCATGGAGCTCCACACCAACTGCTCACTGACCGTGGTCGGACATTCCTTTCAAAAGTCATCGCCGACATACTGCAGTCCTGCTCAACCAGGCACAAGCTGACTACGTCTTACCATCCACAGACCAATGGTCTCACGGAGCGTCTCAATCGGACCCTGACAGACATGCTTGCAAAGTATGTCTCGTCTGACAATACTGATTGGGACCTTGTCCTACCGTATGTTACATTTGCATATAACTCTTCGCGCCACGACACTGCCGGCTATTCCCCGTTCTTTCTGTTGTTTGGCCGAGAACCCACATTGCCACTGGACACATCCCTTCCAACCGCCGCAGCAGAGACCAGCGAATATGCACTTGACGCCATCACCAGGGCTGCCCAAGCTCGCGAAATTGCCCGCGCTCGCCTCCTGACCTCCCAAGCGAACCAGCGGCGTTTGTACGATCGACATCACAGAGACGTTCACTTTTCGCCTGGATCTCTGGTACTCCTGTGGTCACCGACTCGTCACGTTGGCCTGTCTTAAAAACTCCTGTCTCGGTACACAGGCCCATATCGAGTGCTGCGTGCCGTGACTCCAGTTACGTATGAAATCGCCCCAGTCAGTACCAGTGCCCCATCTGCCCCGACTTCCACTGACGTTGTGCATGTCGCACGCCTAAAACCATATTACCCTCCTGTACCCTCTGACATTTAGATGCACCGGGACGGTGCTTCTGCCGCCGGGGATAATGATACATGCATATTGCGTGTTTCTTATGGACGATGCGCGCGGGCGCCCAGACGAAGAAGACGAATTGCGTTTGGCTCTCGAGCTGTCGGCTGAACTGGCCAGCGCTGCAGCTATCCTGTGTAAATATATTTTGTAAATAGTCTCCAGTACTCAATCCTTCGTTCGCGTAACAATATATACGATCGAGTCTAGAATGTGAACTTCCTTGAGTGTACGTATATGAACAAGATATTTGCCCAATGCCGCTATATCTATGAGGCCCGCATTTTCAGTGATGCCAAATAGCACTTCACTACTTTTGTCCTTGTGGGTGTTACGTAATGAACGGTCACTCACGTCACACACGCAGTTGAAGTCTCCTAAGAGAACAACAGTACGCTCACAATCCAATAAACGAGCTAGATTTTCAAATAAGGCAATTCGTTTTGCGAAATCATTGAACGCATAAACGTTAACGATGCGCCATGGTACGCTACGCAACAAAATATCACAACATATCCACGGCCCTTCAGAGTCTACATTATAAGTGAATGCGATGTACGGAAGGGTCTTCCTCAAAAACAAAAAGCAACCTGCCGATAACCCAACTGCATGAGACACACAAACATTGTACTCTGACAAAAAGGGCTCTAATGCCCTTGCAGTGTCTTCATCACTTTCGATCTTTGTCTCCTGAAGGGCAACAAAGTCGAGTCGTTTGCTAGATAACAGTCGGCGTAGCTGCAACTGCTTCTGTCGGGACCGAAGCCCTCGTACATTAAGTGTTGCGAAAGATAGTTGCTGCGAGAGCCCCATGTTGCCTACACACCGTTTCTTGTCAATGCTGCGTGAGATCAGGCGCGGAGGACGAAGGATATTCCTCTCCTCCACCAACACCAGGCCTTCTAGATCTTGACCGCCGGTGCCTCTCTTTATGTTTGGGTGAACGTCGGCGACGCAGTTGTCTGGAAGCATTTGGCGTGCTGTTCTCCTCACTCGACACACAGGTTGTCGAGGCACGGCGCTTCAGCAAAGTGTTGTTGGAGAGTGTGTTCTCCATAGGGGTAGGACACTGGTTCGGTAGCTGAGCAGTGGCGGTTTCTGCAACTGGAGTATCTTCTTTTGCGAGTTCGCTGCTAACTGCTTCAACGGTCTCTGGCTCTTGACTTCTTCTTTGTTGCCTCTTCCACAGGCTCAGACTGTGCCGTTGGGATCTCAGTCGATGCAGTCTCGCAAGCTTCTGCGCTGACCGGTGGTGGAACTTCGCAGGTGTCAGCTGGCAGATATCCCGTTGCATCTAGGACCTCTGTGACATCCATATGTTCTTGCAGTGCGTCATCTGAAGGTCTTGTGCGATGTCGCAGCTTGTCAGCATACGTTACTACACAGTCTGCAGTCGCGTGCCCAAAGCGTCGGCAATCGTCGCACCTAGGCGTGCGACAGTGACGGCGAATGTGCCCAACTTTGTGGCAGCGAAGGCACAGTGGTGGTCTTCCAGGGATGAGTAGACGACTTTGTATTCCGCAGACTGTCCGTAAGTGTGGGATATCGGCGACACTGACACCATCAGCAAGTGACAGAACAACATCTCGATTGAGAGTTCGCATTTCTTCCATATATGATACTTTCCAGCGTTCCTTGGATATTGACAGCACTTTTCCGAAAGTCTGTAGTGCCTCGCGTATGTAAGCATCCTCTAAATGTTCAGGAAGTCATAGCATCTTAATCTTTACCTCCGCTGGCTACGGATCAATCACAACACATCTCTAAGACTTAACCAGAAATTCACCGCAGGTCACTAATCTGACTTTCGCAGACGGCGATTTGCACATCACCATCCAGACGTGGGACATCTGGAATTGTCCTATTGAGATTATTTCTCTCAAGTCTATAATCTTCCCGAGAGCGTCTCTGAAGTCTTGAGCACGATATGGGCGTCCGGTTAGGTCAGCATGTAGAAAAACGGAGTCGGTGACGAGCTTACCAGTTGGGAGACGAGGCAGGACGATACGATAGTCATTACTGCTGGCTTGAGCCTGGGCAGCACCTCGGCCAGAGGCCGATTGATCCTTTTTAGCGGAGGACATCAAAGCGCGACCGTTCGGAACGCCGTCTTCTTCTTCTTCCCCAGCCATACACGCCACGCTTGGAAAGGTTGCATTCATGCGAGCCATATGATTGCGTTCGAGCGCCCTCAGCGAAAGAAACAACCAATTTTTAGGAGGCATTGGAAACAACCTAGAAACGCGGTACGCGCGAGCGGCGCAGCGTGGCGCCAGCGGTCGAACGCTGTACCTACTAGCAAATGGAGTGTTGCGGCCCGGGCCGGGCTCGGGCTTTCTGGTGGTGTGCATGTGACGTGCAGCGAGTTATTCTCGGGCGTCTCAACTCTGAAAACATTATTTTTCGGTCTCGGGCCGCATTCGGGCCGGTTTCGAGTCGGGCTCGGGCCGGGCTCGGGCCTAAGGTAAAGGGATGGCGGGCCGGGCCGGGCGGGTAACGTAGATTATTTCCGGGCCAGGGCCGGGCCCGGGTCTCGCCATAAAAGGTTGTCGCAGTTTCACCTGAAAGGCGAAGCATCAATTGCGATAGCAAATTTGTAGAGAGCTATACGGAGTAATGATATTAGCTTTATCAGCTGTATAAACTTGGACATGCAGCAGCACCGTCAACACGCAGAACTGCTGTCGACGCCGTCGGCGTTTTGCCCGAGTTCGCTCAAAATGCGTGCGGCGTTGGTGACTGTTGCCGGAGCCTCTGATATAAATAGGCACTTGGTGCCGCAGCTAAACGTCGCCTCCCTTCCCTCCCCCTCCCCCCCCGCGTCGAAAGAAGGCGCGTTTGCTCTACATATATGGTGATTGTAAAGGAGGAAAGAGACGCCTACTTAAGGCGTCTTAAGGGAGCACGGCGCAGAACGCGCGTTTGTTCTCCGCCGTGCGTTCACTCCCCGTGAAAGATGGCGCCCCTCGCGCCCTTTCACTCGCACATACAGCGTTCGATCCCTTCTTTCGCTCCCACTTACCCCTCCCCGTTGGCACTGAGCCGTGCTCCCTCAAGGGCTGCAGAAGATAGCGTCAACCTTTCCCTTTCCCTCAAGAACCACTTATCATCATCGGCGACGATTTCATCTCCATTGACGTCATACGGAACCTCACGGCGACGGCGACGGCGACGGCAGGAATCTGCTTTTGAGTGTCCATATAATTGCTATCGCAATAAAAGTTTTGATCGGGCTCGGGCGGGCCGCCCAACTTAAAAACGGGCCCGGGCCGGGCCCGGGCTGAAAAAATCGCCCCGTGCAGTGCTCTAAAAGTAGCATCGCAACTGCGTGCCGTACGTGCGCCTGCCTAAAAACGTGAGCTCTTTGTCTGATGGGACAGTGTATGGCTTGTTTACTAGCAGGTTGGCATTAATGAGCGTTTGCGTGAACACTCGTGCAACGTGCGCAACGGGAAAGAATGTTTTTTTGGCGCGCATACTAGAGGTGTGGATATACCGCTGCAGCGGAAAAAGATTAACACAAGTGACCAATCACCTGAGCAGAGAAATAGCGGCACGCGATGCTGTTGTTCCCTAGCACTCGGAAACGAGAGTGCCAAGCGCTCCCTTTTCGAAACGTGAATCATGTAACACCTTAGATACCAATGTGCACCGGAACCAGGGCGCCGCGTACTGCGATTTTCCTGCTCCGGTCATCGGCCACTTGTGCTAATCTTTTTCTGCTGCAGCTGTACTGCTTGGTTCCACAGAACCTCCCTTATTTACAAGCATCATGATAATCAGACCCGCATGGTAACTTAATCGGCCTAAATTACGCGTCAACAGAGTCCATGCAATCTATAGCCCTATCAGGCAACGATCTCGGGTTTGCAGAAACGTGCACGCACGGCACGTGGTTGTGATGCTACTTTACATTGCTCTCTGTATCTCTTGCTTCTCTCCTTTGTTAATTTTTTTGCTACTCCCTTGCTTACTATTCTTGCCTCCGTGTTCGATTGTTCTTGTTTTACAAGGTAGCTCGTTAATTTCCTTGTGTAAATTCGCCGCATTATTAATAAAACTTTAATTGGTTGTCCGCGCTTGTCCTTGCCACTTGTCTCGCTGAAGTTTAACCTGCGCGCTGTGCAATCACGATTATAAATCACCAACTTTCCCAATATCACCCCCTGCTAACTCATACGTATGTTTCAAAACATTGCTTCTAAAGCGTAAGGAGGTGAGGCTACGCTTATGCGCTAGCTGATGCAGAGCTACAAGGGTTCCCGGTCACCATCAAGGCCGCACTTGTTTAGGACACAAGATGACTTGTTTTAGCGCAACGCAAGAGTTATATTTTGCCGCATTGCCGTGAGACGTCATAGGAGGGGTACGTATACTCGTGCAACGAAAAATATTAAGTACCGTAGAGGGAAATAGAACATGCCACGAAAACTCTAATTGCAACCATAACCCATTATGAGCGTTTAAGGACGAGCCTCCGTCTGTGCATGTTCAGTCCTTCGTATTTTGGTGCTCCCATCTTTGCAATAATTATACTGCAATGGTTATACACAATAGCTCCTAGGCTGTGGTGCGTTCGACACTGTTAGCAGCGCTAGCCAGGAATTAGATGCGATCAGTATACCCAACACTATTCTAAATTAAACGACAAATGACAGTAAAATTTTTGTTTTTGACTTTTATTCTCTAATGACTTGGTCAGTGCCTGATAATAACAGAAATGACGAAATCCGATGACACAGAAGCACTTATGATGAGATATGAATGCGAAAGCATTAATGTCCTATTCAACGCCGCTGAGCGGTCCTTCGAGTTATGAACTCCTCGCGGGCAAGCGAGCGCTTTGAGATGATTGGTGCGTTTTGATTTGGACTTACCGAGGCGTAGTTAGAACGCAATCGAGAGCTTGCGCGGACAGGGAACGCGCGGATAACGCGGGCTTCCAAGAGCGAGAGTGAGGGTGACATGTCGTCGCAGCGTTGCCCTCTCCCCTCACGCAATACAACGGTAGCATGTGTCCCCTTTCGACTTGGCGCTGAGCCGTGCTCCCTCAAGGGCTGCAGAAGATAGCGCCAACCTTTCCCTTTCCCTCAAGAACCACTTACCACTGTCCCCTTTCGCCCGCTGTGCTCTGTCGAGGACTGAGCATTGCCCGAGCCAGCCAACGCCAACACGCCGTGACGTGGCGTAACGGCGAAAGGCAAGTTAGGTGCCGTTTCGATGCTACAGACGCCGCTGGTTTTTCCACTCAATGGGCCATTTGACGCTTTCCTTAAATGCTCTAACGTATATAGAAATAGCGTCGGTAATAGCGATTTCAGAAGCATCGTTAATTGCGATTACAAAAGGTGCGCTCGAAAGCATAAGAAACGGGCACCCACAGCGCCGTTCTCAACTGGCCGGCATGTGATCCTCTGGCCACCGACGCTAAGAAGCGCGCTTGTTAAATTGCCCGTTGCAGAATGTGTCTGCTAGTCACGTACTGTTCCACTATGTCGACCACGTAAAAATGTCGGTCGTCGTCGTTGTTAAGTCAGGCCGATGACTTCGTGCTGGTCGGAAAGGCTGTCAAAGTTGATGTAGCGAACCCCTTCCAGTCGGGCCCCACAGTGCATCGGGTCGAACTTGTTGGCCGCCGCAGCCGACGGCGCTTGTCATCCGGCTGCCGCTCGTCATGTCGAGCGCTTATGTTTGCCAATACGTTTGAAATTTCTACAAATAATTCACCGTGTTTTCGCAAGGCGTGCGTGCGAACTGAAAACGTAAGCCAGGGGAGCCGTCTCGCTCAGGCGGTCATGTATGCTGTCCTTCTGAGAGGCGAAATGCCCGCACGTAGTGGCTATCGATAACGCCAGCGTGTTAGCGCTATATGGTGCTTTTCTAAAGCAGGTGCACTTTGCCCATACCAGTATTATTTTAGTTACCAAATGTGCATTACAAACAAACCGTCGCACATTTTGATGGCTGAGTGAGCGGCTCAGCTTAGTTTCTTTCCATCCCAATTGTAGACAACCAAGAAGAAAATTATTGCGTTTTTGTATCGACAACTGTCCCTCCAAATAATTCATGTTCATAGCATTAGCGTACTTCTGCTTTCCTCTTCTTTCTGGGGTTTTACGGGCCAAAACCAGTTCTGATTATGAGGAACGCCGTAGTGGAGGGCTCCGGATTAATTTTGACCACCTGGGGTTCTTTAACGTGCACTACAACGCAAGCACACGGGCGTTTTTGCATTTAGCCTCCATCGAAATGCGGCCGCCGCGACTGAGATTCGATCCCGCGACCTCGTGCTCAGCAGCGCAACGCCTTAGCTGACTGAGCTACCGCGGCGGATCAGCTTTAGCGTGAAGTGGGCGGTTGCGGCTGTATTGTTTGGCGTCGTTGGGCCATCCTGACAGTCCGAGCGCAACGGGAAGAATGATGTCAATTTTATTGCGCAAGGCTTTATATACATGCCTGTATCGGGAGAGGGCAACACAAAGCCACTTGTATTATCGGCACGTGTAGTACATGCCGTAGCGATATCATCCGATACAGTGGCCACGAAAGGCAATGCCGTGTTATTCTATTCAACACTGTTTTCAGTTAGGCAGGTTAGCGCCTCATATGCAACAGGACAAGTTCGCAGAGCCTTCTCTACACTTCTATGTGGCGCCGCTGCTTTCTTTTTCGTTGAATGGTGCCATTTGGACTACCTAAAACTGTGCTGCAGGGGTACAAACTTTTCTCGGCCACTTGAACTGTTTCTTGCCTAATTACTGCTTTCTCGGTTGCGTAAATTATGGCGCCAACCATTCAAAACACTTCTTATTTCAGTTCCTGCAGCTAAATCAACAGGTTGACATGCAACTAAGAAACTTTCCGCTTACGGGTGACAACTCAACTCTATGTGTCAGTAGTAAAACCATTGAAAGCGTACATCCAACGCACACTGTAACGCAAAGCATAAAATACAAGAATTCTGCAGCAGGAAAATGGTAAGATGTCAAAATTCTTCTAATTTGTCGTCATATGTAAACATATATATCAGTGTTTGATATCTATTTTATCCAGATGGCACTATCGCGCCGTTAGCGTTCTGCTGCCGAGCTTCAGGATGGGGGTGCTGTTCCCTTAAAACCTCAATCTGGTTTAGTTGGTACATTGTTTAATGAATAGGCCAATAACACAAGAACACGAAGGTAGGCGCATAAGCCTCAACTAAAACGCCAGACACGGGCACTGACTACCAAACGTCATTGCGGTCCATCAAAATGGCAAATAGTTCATACCTTGCAGTGAATTTAAACAAGCTGGTGTTGGACTTCAGTCATCGGCACTGTTCTCAACAGAATGGAGACTCCTCCTTATCAGTAAGCTGCGTGTCTGATCCCTCTATACCACAAAAAACGTAAATACATAAACAATTGAAAATAAAGTAGTCTCTCATGCTTCCTATAATTTTTGTTTTCATTTGAGAGCCATTCTTAGGGTACTTCTAGAACTTTAAGGGATGTTTCTATATTTCTTTCTATGTCTGGAATACTTTTCTCGCCAACATCGGGGCCTGAAAAGTTTGTGGTTTATAGAGTAGAGCGTGGGGCTGCAGTGCTGAGCGAACCGGGCTCGAAACCAACCGTCAGTCCAACTTTGGCCACTGGGTATGTGACGCAAACTATGTCCCAATTTTCAATATGCCTCCTTCACGCCAAATTTAGTCACTGAATATGTGCTATTGGGTAGGTGCCGCTCTTCACTGAACCTCTTTGACGCCAACGTTGGTTACTGATTATGTGGCACGGATATGTGCCACTCTTAATAGACAAAAAGAAAAAAAAACATCTTCAAAATTTCTGCGGTGTTGAGCGAAATTAAACCCATGTTATATATTACAGCGAATTGTGTCTCTATGCACATACGGGACAATATACTCACACACGCGCCATGCGCGAATTTCTCGGCGGCACTGCTAGATGGCGTAGCGTGTTCAGTACAAAGCGCAAGGGCTGAGCCCGGCTGTTTAGAGGCCCCGGCACGCGATGCTTTGCGGCATTGGCGATACGATGTACCACTACATTGACGCCTATCCCTGACGTCAAAACCTAGCATGCTGGTCACAGATGCGAGGCATGTAGTTGCCGTTAGGCTGGAACAATTCTACGCTTGGCACTTGGCCCCCATGAGGGTCTATTTGCGCCTTAAATGCGTACACTGATCTTCCTACGCGCGTTATCCTTTATATGATGCTATTCCCGAACGCAAACTGATATTCTTTCGATAAAACTAAGGAAACCAAATCATCTGACTTCCCCGATTCTTCTGGTTGTGAATTATTTTGCTATTACAACTGCACTGTCTCATATGGGTCACCGCCATGTTGCTCGATTGCTCCTCAAATAACGGCGTTATTCTGCGAATCTGAATCTCTTTGCGATTTCGACAATGCTCGTCTTCCTCTGCTACAGAAGGTTTCCTCTTCCTTTGGAATAGACCGCGCCACCACTCATCAAAATATAGCAAATAGAGCCTATGAGGTCGACATTGCCACCATGCCCCTTTTCCGACGCTGCCACTATAACTACTAGAACAGACGCTTCGGCCAGGACATTCGGTGCACTTTAAAGAATGTAGTCGTGGCATTCATCACTATAAGAAACTATAATTGGCCACTCTGCTTTCATAGATGCAATTTAATGTGTGTGTACGAGAGTCGCTTGGCATTATCTACACCAGACACAATTGGACATTCGATGATTGTGTAGCTCGTTCATTCTTATTTTATTCAAATCGAAAATTTCTGCGTTTCAATTGCACTCCTAATAAAGAAAGTGTTTCGCGCATGTCATACAATTTATTGTATACTGTGAACTACTTGCAAATGAAGGACTGGCAAAGCGAGTGACAACCCAAGTGTGAGACACAGTTTCGATTGAATATGACCTTTGTATTTGCAGCCACTCTGTGCCGTAATGAACGTACTGCGATTTCCCTTGAAGACGAAAAAGCAACACCTAGCATAAGCCAAGCGACCACTGAATAACCTGATGCGTTCAGCAGAAAGCTACTTTTGTTGCTCATGTGTACATGTTGAAGAAACGCTAAACTGGGCAGATAATAATAACAACCGTAGCACCGGTGCTCTCGCTGAAACAAGTCAAGTTACTCTACGTCCTATTCCAAAGCCATGTTACCTCAACTGCAGATTTGGTGTCCTCATAGGGCAGAATTGATACTCCATAGGTAGGTAGGTACAACTTTATTCGACAAAAGGTGTCGTTCAAGGGGGGAGGTAGTCTGTCAGGTCGTGCCTGCAAGTCACCTCCCCTGCTCTGAGAAAAAAGAACATTGAGGTCAAGCTAATGTTGCCACGGCTTGCAGCGAATATCGGGCGCCGAAGATTTTTCCATGGGTGGCATGCTGCGTAAAGGCAAGAAATTATGCAACGCCGAATACGTGTAAGCCGTTCAAGAAATAAGCGGCGAAGTTTTCGCGCGGTGTCAATCGCAAGTGAAGCGAGTCACGCACGCGCGACGTTGAACTTCAGGTAAGGTTTGCATGCTGCTTGATTCAGGCGCACAAACGCGAGGAAATGCTTTCTATAAATGAATTAACAGCAGCGATAAGCAGACATGTGTACGGAATTGCTCGAGCGCACGACGGTACGCGCCGCGACGGCAGTGGTCTTTCGACATGCCGCGAAACGGCGGGTCTCCAGCAATCTTTTTGACTGCATGTCGCTAGACAAGTAGTTATGTCTGCGCTGTAGTAGCGGCCATCTGTCCAGCAATTGATAAATAACTGATGCAATGCATATAAGCGCGCAGTAACGTACGTACGTGCGAATCGCGCTGCAGCGCGCGCTCGTGCACTGCTCGCTTGATGTAGCTTTTAATGACAGCGCTCGAACATAGATGTGCTGTAATCAATACTACCTTGCTGTGCTGCCTCAACGCGCTGGCTTGAGGTCAAGTGTGAGCACATTCAACTCTCTAACCTGTGCTGCTCGTAGTGGGGTAGTGAATTGTCACCGAATCAGCCCGACCATTTGTGGTCATTTGCACACACCTGGTCACTTCACCACTTCGGACCGGTCGAATTGTTAATTGTCGCTGTGGCCGGGTCTCGAATCGTGAATCACCAGCCATGCCTGCTGCTATGTCGGTCTTCCATTTCACTTACCCAGCGCGACGAACTGCAGTTATCCAGCGCGCCCGACGCTCCGCAGCGTGAGGCCTTGAAGGAAAACGGTAGAATCTGATGTTGGGATTCAGGCCTTCTTGTTCATGGCAGCCAACGACGCAGCAGTAACGACGGTAACGCTTTTTCGAGGCTGAGCTAGGTCTCTCCGGATCAGCGTCGCTGACGTCTTCTGCTTCCAGCGTTACGTCCCACGGCACACGGAGAGTCCGTTATCGTAAAACTATAGGCTGCGGCCAGCTCGCAGCCTGGTCGCCATGGTCTGTGAGAAGTGACGAGCCTTTTCGCACTCGAAACAGGGAAGAAAAAAGTCCGAATCCACGCAAAACGCAGGCTAGAAACGTGCTCGCCCCAGCCAGGGCTCAATACTATCCATGCTGGTACTACCCAGATGACGTTTTTCGCTGCCACCAGGCGCCGCTACTATACCTCAAACTCCAGCGCAAGACGCCCATAACGTGTACCAAAGAGGTACCGAGAATACGTGGCGCACATCTCACATCGGGATCGCGTTTACTGCACGCCTCGTCTGAATGGCATCTCGTCGTCTGCGCCTGTGCACGCGGCTTTTGCAGGCGCATTAACTAGATGGCGCCACCATACTGGCGGAGGCTCGGGTCATCTGCGCGTGCGCGCCTGCCTAGGGCGCGTTTTTTTACCCTTTTCGCGGCGATCCCGTAGGCGCTGCCATGTTTGATCACGTGGTGACGCGTCCATTGCTTGCCTCAACTGCCCCCGTTGCCTCCTTGTTTAAAATGGAAGTGTATGACGCCGGCGCGACTTAGAAGACCTCTGTTTTCGGAGATATCCTAGACGGTGATTAGGTGGACGACACGAAGCTTTGATCACAGCTTCAGAGAACATGCAAAAGCGCTTTCGGAGCTGATTAAGCTATTTCCAAACGGCGCAAGCAGCGCATATGGTTTCTATTCTAAAACCGGGTTAAATATGTATTCCAAGCTATCCAAACATTCCGCTCATGAATTCAGTCAGGATCCTGTGTTTTGCTATTTGTTCTTTGTTCGCAAATACTTTGAAGCAGTGGCTTGTCAGTTCTGACTCAGTGAAATTCCTCGGTGCGGTCACTATCTGATTATTTTCTGCCTAATCGCTCGCGGGTGTGCTCAGTTCCGATAGATTTGTTCTTGCTGCGCACAAGGCTTGAAACGTAGCTGTATTGTACATTGTAATACCTTGTAGCGAATGTATATTACAGCTAGAAACTCACTCTTGTGGACCGTCACGAAACATTCAACTTCGACCATTAATTCGTGCGCCATCGGTGTAGTCCGTCATTTATTGTGTGTATACAGTGCGCATATATTCAAGTGTGCGCCCATTCACTTATTCTTGATACGTCGGCGATAGAGTGGGAGTAAGTTTTTCTGCCATTTGGGACAAGCGTACGCGAAAGTTACTATGACAGGAAGCGGCGCTACTCTTTTTGTTATTGTTTAACGAGTAGTACTCACTCTTGCCGAGGTTCTGGGGATGAAGCCCTTTCTTTGAAGGTTAGCGATACAAGGCTGGCGGATGAGCAAATTTCTGTATCCTCGAGGAAAGCCGTACAGCACGAAGTGCCAGTAACACGTTCGGACAGTTGCAGCAGTAGTCCACGAATTTGGCCACACAGATTCATTCTATTCCTTAACATGTCAGTCACTATTTTTGCAGCCAACTACTGCACACGTCTTCAATCCACATCATTCAATCTAGCATAATTGGAGCACAGTGTGTTAGCAAAAACTCAGTTGCATTTCAGACAGCTCATCGCACAGAAGCAAGGTAGGAGCGGCAATGGTTTCGCATTCGTGCGCGGTCGCTGAGGAGAGGTATGGCGCGCCGCCTTTAGCGCCATCTCGTTTCTCTAAAACAAACTGCTCCGCGAAAAGGGTCAATAGGGCCTTTTTCTGACGCTGACATCAAGCGCTTGCGTGGCTCAGTGGTAAAGTATCAGACTCGCGCACAGCGGGCCTGGGCTCAATCCCGGCGGGGACCGGGTATTTTTTTCGCATTTTGGGCGATAGCGGTTACGTGGCGGCGACGGCGGGGGACAACAACGCGAACCGAAACATCTATTAGAATGAGCCCATTACAGCTCACGCTGTAAAATATAAGTCGCAATTTCTCCCGAAAGGGGAAACATCGATTGCGATAGCAAATGTTTGGACAGCTATACGTAATAAGGACAGTAGTTGTACAGGCGTATAACCTCGTAAACATTCGCTTACCAACTAAACTACCAAGTTAGGTAAACTTGAGCACACCTCACTTGATGACGACGGATACTCGCTGTCAAAGCGCTGGCGCCAGGAAGGGCCACAGCAGCAGCGAGCGAATTTACTTTCGTGCTTCCTCTCGCTTCGACGAGAACTCAGCGGCGAGAACACAGTGCTACACTAAACTATCAGCCCTCGGCACACCAAACTTCGTACCCACCATAGATAACTTTCAAGATAAGGGCCCGCGTCAGCCGCGCCATACCCAGCCGTCGCCGGAGTAGAACGCTCTCTGTGCCTTGCGCGAGATGGAAGAAGGTGTGGTTCCTCTCCGCCTTCGTCCCTTTAGGACGCGAGATGGAGCCATCTGCCACCATCCTCAGCTCATCCTCGCACGCTTTCACTCGTACCCACAGCATGCGGCGCGTATCCATGATATTATCTCACTCCGATTGTATAAGCAACACCACGGCGACGCCTACGATGACGTCGGAAATGCACCTGGAATGTCCAATAAAACAACTTCTAAACCTGTGTGGAAAACCTTGTAAGCCTAAATTTATGTTTGGAGCCTCCGAATAACCTAGTTAAAATTTCGTGCATATTTGTATCATTTTTACAGCGATAGCTCTACTACTCCAAGTATAAACCCAGAATACGCCCGGTTCCGTAAACCTGACCTTTAAGCTCAGTCAAGGTCGAACTGAGACTTAGCCTGCCACTACCTGCGGATGCTGCGTACGCTGTGTGTGCGCCCATATCTTGAAAGCGGTCTGCGATGTTGACTAAGGGCGCCGAGTGCTGGTAGCTTCGCATGCGCTGTGCTTTCGGCGCTTAGTTCTCATTGAAGCGAGACACAGCATGAAGGTCAATTCACTCACTGCTGCTGCCACGCCGAGCAGCGTCTGTGTGTTGCCTTGTGGTGCCATTGTAGATCCAGTAGCTGCTAACGGTGCCGAGCAGTCTGTGTCCTTTCCCAAAGCAAGCGAAACCGCGCTATCGCTCGACAATTTTGATTTAACCTGGTTAAGTCACAGCGAATTTTTATCCTGCCTCAGTTGTGTCATATTTCGTTTCTGGCACGTTCCATTCCAAGCGCGGCCTACATCATGCATATCAGACCACAGGTGGCATTAACTAGATGCGGTTGCCCTGACTGATGTTGTATTTGTGGCACGACTAACATATTTGTAATAATTCCGTTTGTGGATATATTCTTTCCAAATCATCTTAGGTATTCTTTCAATCAGACCTATATATTTTACGAAGATGCCACGGGCCAAGGATATAATACAATGAATGCTACAGTCGGAACTGGTAAGCAACCAACTTTTCATATTTGTGCGCCTGTAACATGAGCAGACGTATTTCTGAGATCAAATAAAAATGCAGCTCTCATTAGGAGCCTTACGCATACGTGAGGAAACATGCTAAACTGACGCCAATTACGTATTTATTGTGTGCGAAATCAATTTAATTGGCTAGCATCACCATACAACATTATGTTATCTAGCATGAAGCGTTGACGCTATTAGAAAAAAGCGGCAGCACAAGATCAGAGTTGTGGATGTCATATCTCAAATATATCAGGTAAGGTCAGTTAGTACAAATCATTCTTTAGCGGCAGAAAATAAACGCGCAATAAGCAGATGGTCCTGAAAGTACAACATAGCAAAAAATGCAAATAAAGAATAAACTTACAGCGCTTGAACATACCACGGTACATTTTGTATGTGGTCCGGCGCATGATACAAAGTATTTATTTGAAATACACTGAGGTAGAGGTAAGCTATACTGCATGTGCGGGTATATCCGAAACTTTTAAATTGCTTGACCTTTACAAATATTGCTCCATTGAACAGCATTTGGCTACTTTCCAGTGACAGTTGTGTAGTGGCGGCAATCCAATAAGCCCAACGTATTCCATGGTTTCGTTATGACCTCACATCTTTATCTCAGGTGAAGTGCTAAAAAGATTTTCCCTGCATTGTAACAATCTTTATCGGAGTAGCTGACTAGTCGTAGTTTTAGGTTGAATTGTCATGGCTCCCAATATTAACATAAAAAGAACTGTGACCAGTCACAGAGCATTGGCTTATCGCATTGGCTTATCTAATTAATACAGAACATAGGAAATCGGTTATGGCCTAAGCAGAAGTGGAACAATTCGAACGTGCATTTAATAGAAAGAACATGTCCATACTTGGGGAAAAAAGGAAAAAAAAACTCAAAAGTATTGAGAAAGTTTATGAGACAACAGTAATTCATGTTCTAAGAACGCGAAAAAACATTTTAAAGTTAAATGCAATCACCGTCTTCATAATTGTTGCCTGCCTCAAATACATGCTCCGGAAAAGGGCTCGAGTTTGAGTCTGTACCCAGGAAAATTGTGAAAGCAGTGGTTTTCGCTAATATTCGCTATAGTTAGACTTGTGAATTAGTCTTGCCACAGCGAATTGGCCTTTGTGGGCATATGACGTTCTTAAGGACGTGGTGCACACCTCCTTCTGAACGTTGTTGGCATTGATACAGGGTTGTGCAATAATGCATAAGGACGTGTACTTAATTACTATTTGATTGCGCATGGTTTTGATTTGTCATGTGCACATCAGAAGCAGAACCTCTATGAATGAGAAACCTTTTTGACGAATACATAATGGCATACTGGCAGAAGCAGTGCAGTACTGGCCAACTACAGCATGTAGTAAAATTGTATAGTTTTCCCATTTGAGACGTTTCATATGATCTGTTAACAAACTCATAACATCTACCCTTAAGCACTCTCTTTACGTTGATGACCTCCAGATTGCTTTCCGCGCATCTAACATGACAACGTGTGAACGGCAGATTCAAATCACCCTAAACAAATTGGCACTATGGGCTAACAAAAACGGCTTCCGTTTCTCGTCCGAAAAAACTGTTGCTGTGGTGTTTTCTCAGAAGAGGGGCTTACAACCTGACCCCATTTTAACACTAAATGGAATAGTACTGCCAGTTAAACAAGAACAGAAGTTTTTGGGGGTCATATTCGATAAAAAGCTAAATTTTCTATCACAGATTAATAACCTTAACGTCTTGAAACTAAATGTCTAAATGTCTTGAAATGACTAAATGTCTTGAAAGTCCTGTCCTGGAAGCGCTGGGGCCCTGACCGCAAATGCCTCCGTCATATTTATCGTTCGCTGGTACGCAGCAATTTGGACTGCGGGTGCATAACATATGGTTCCGCCAGACAATCATACCTTAAGCGGTTAGATCCCGTTCATAATAAAGGACTACGCTTAGCAACGGGAGCCTATAGGACATCACCCACTCCCAGTTTGTATTCCAAGAGAAACGAGCCATCTTTAGACCACAGAAGAACGTAACTCATGTTGACATACGTTCTAAGGGTTCGCTCATCGACAGACCACATTTGCTATAACATTATCACACACTGCGAGAAACGACTACACTACACGAACAAACCAAATGCTAAAAAACACTCATACTTAGATTTGAAGAAAAAGTCCTTAACTGCAATGTCCCTACTGAAACGCTTTCTGTCATGCAAAGACCAACCAGATTAGCGCCTTGGAACGATTTCACAAAATTTATAGATCTTTCATTAACACATCTAAAAACAAGATATGCCTCGGGAATTTATACTACAGGAATTTCGCACAGTGCAGGACACGTACGACACTTACACGGAATTTTACACCGATGGCTCGAAGACACACATTTATGTCGGAAGCAGCGTGGTTGAAGGTACGTAGGAACACACAGTTAGACTACCGCAAGTTTGTATCAGTTTTCACTGCTGAGTGTTATGCCTTATGGATCGCAGTACAAAAGATTATAAGCACCAAACACGAAAAATCAGTAATTTATATAGACTCTTTAAGTGCACTTTTTGTTTGATCCTTTACCTGAGAGGACAACGATAACGTCGGCAGGTATGGATGCTACATCCGCTACTACCTCGACTAACCCTGCGACGGCTACTCCGGTACATCCGGTACCTCCTCATTACACGCTGCAAAAACCACGTGTGCCAAGTCCCTTCCATGGCGACTTTCTTGAAGACGTGGAAGACTGGCTGGCGGACTTCGAGCGTGTAGCAGAGTTCAACGGATAGGCCGACGAGGCGAAGCTGAAAACCGTTTATTTCTGTCTTTTGGATGGTGCTCGCACGTGGTTCCAGAACCGCGAAGGAGTCCTGACAACATGGCGTGAGTTCTGTCGCAGGCTCTTGGACACCTACGCCAGCTCCTATTGCCGACGAGCAGAATGGGCCCTCCAGTCTCCATTCAGAAACCCAACGAGAGTGTGGCTACGTACGTGGAAGCATGGTGCGTCTCTTCAGGCGAGCTGACCCTACCATGTCGGAAGACAAGAAGCTGCGTCACTTGATGCGCGGAGTGAAAGAGCAGCTTTTTGGTGGACTCGTTCGTAGTCCGCCCAAAACGGTTGCGGAGTTTGTCACTGAGGCCGTCGCCATGGAGAAGGCCCTGCATCAGCTCTCGCACCAGTACTGATCGGCAAGTGAATCTCTCCTCTGCTACCAGCGGCGTAGGAGCTCTCACGATCGACGTCCGAGTGGCTTCACGAGATTATCCGAGCGCTAGTTCGTGACGAGCTGCGACAGCTGCATCAGACGCAGCAGCCTTCAGCCAACTTCATCGCTAGCGTCGTGCGCGACGAAGTGCAGCATGAGCTCGGCGCACCACGTTACGAAGCAGCATATCAGGCCGCTCCACCAGTTGAGGCCTTCACAACATCAAGATGAACCTCGACGCGCAACCTACGCCTGAAGTTTTAAGATGCACCGCCCCGTCGCCGGCGACACCGCCTACCATGAGCGAATACCAGCGTGCGTCTTATGCCGACGCATTCGGGCCCCATATCCAGGCACCAGCGCCCCTAATTGCCGTCTCCCCGTATGCGACGCTTCAGTCAGCGCAGGCGGTTGCTTATTTTGGAGACGCTCGGCCATCCGCGTGTAAATCGGACATTTGGTGCATGCCCGACTAATGACCGCTCTGTTACCACTGTGGTGAGGCGGGTCATTTATACCGATAGTGCCAGTACCGCTGCCTTGGACTCCACGGGTTTCCTGTCAATTCACCCCGACCCAGTTTCGGACAACAGCCACCCGATGATTGAAGACTTTATCGCCCGACAGCGCGCGCCACCAGTCATCAAGGCGCCAGTCGGCGATCACCGTCACCACTACCATCCTATTCGATAGGAGCAAGGCGGATGTCGCAAGGACGATCTCCGAGCCCACGCCTGGACAACTGACGTCAGCGACCTTTCGAGGCGAGGCCGCTGATACTGGACGTGCCGAAGACCTCCAATTGAAGCGACCTCAGACCGACGGAGACTTAACGACGCCAGTGGCTCAGGCTGGAGACTTTTCCATGAACATACCTGTGCTGATTGACGGTCGAAATGGTCGAAAAGCGTAACATGCAATATCGGTAATACAATAATTTGTATGAATAACCGGAGTGTCATACTGATAATTGCTTCCTGCAGTTTAAGAGAAAGCAAGGACACAGAATAATTTTGTTATTACGCGTGCATATATAATCAGCAGTAGGTAAGGTAAAATGTCTTGGCCTGCCCCAGCTGTAAAGACTCCGACGAATGCAACGACGAATACGGCGAAGACGGCGAATGCAATGACGAATACGACGGACTCAACTACGAAATACGTAACTGAAGTCGTCAGCGCCGACCTCATCGTTCGCATTGACGGCCACCAAGTAGCCGCTCTTGTTGACACTGGCTCCCATTTTTGAATCATAAGCTTACAGCTCACCGACAAACTAAGGAAGGTGAAGACGCCGTGGCACGGACCCAACATAAGAACCGCCGGAGGTCAGTTGATGACACCTGTCGGGAAATGCACAGCCCGACTCTTAATCGCAGGTTCAACCTTCGTCGCCACCCTCGTCATTCTTTCTGAGTGTTGCAAGGAACTTATATTGGGGATGGATTTCGTGCGTGAGTACGGTGCCGTGATTAACATCCGCGACAGAAGCGTCACGTTTGCAACGCACTCGGATAATGTCACCCATGAGGAGCATCCACAACGTCGCTTACGTATAGCTGTAGACGACCTGATACTCTTGCCGCGGAGTTGCTCTCTCGTACCCGTGCACTGTGACAGCCTGCAGAATGGGACTGGAGTCGCTGAACACATCAAGGCGCTAGCACTGACTTGCGGCATCTCCATTGCCAGAGCACTTGTCAATGTAATCGACTGAAGCGCCGAACTCTTGCTGACGAATTTTAGTAAGGAGCATCGACACATCGTGATAGGCACTGCTGTCGCTTATTTCGACGAAGTAATACCGATAGAAGACTGCCACTTAGCGCAGGAGACGACATCTACGATCCCCACAGCTGCGCCTATTGTAGACGTTAGTTCGACGTTAACGGCCGTTGAGCGAGACCGTCTTCTTGAGCTCATCAACCAGTACCAATGCTGTTTCTCATCTGCGTCAAGAGTTGCTCAAACGCCACTTACCAAACATCGCATCATTACTGATGTCGACGCCCGACCTATTCGACAAAACCCTTATCGAGTGGCCCCAAAGGAACGCGAGGCAATCCAAAGACAAGTGAAGACGATGGCGGAAGATGGCGTTATTCGGCCATCTAATAGTCCTTGGGCGTCACCTGTAGTTTTAGTGAAAAAGAAAGACGGAAGCCTGCGCTTCTGCGTCGATTATCGGAAGCTCAATCAGGTCACAAAGAAGGACGTTTATCCGCTGCCACGTGTTGATGATTCCTTGGACAGGTTGCGAAACGCGTGCTACTTTTCCTCAATGGACTTGAAAAGCGGTTATTGGCAGATCGAAGTGGATGAGAGAGACCATGAGCAAACCGCCTTTGTGATGCCTGACGGACTTTATGAATTTCAAGTTCTTCCCTTCGGTTTGTGTTCAGCGCCAGCAACATTTCAGCGTCTAATGGACACTGTGCTCTCTGGACTCAAATGGCAAACATACCTGGTGTACCTGGTGTGATTGTCTCTTCCGCAACGTTCGACGACCACTTACGAAGGCTGAGAACTGTTTTTGAAGCAATACGATCTGCCAGTCTCACGTTGAAGCCTGAAAAGTGCCATTTTGGTTTTCAAGAGCTGCAGTTCCTCGGACACGTCGTCAGTAACCAAGGAGTCTGACCTGATCCGGATAAAATTTCTGCTGTCGCTAATTTCCCGACCCCATCAGACAAAAAGGCCGTGCGACGTTTTCTGGGACTATGTACGTATTACGGGCGATTTATTGCGAATTTCTCGCGCATCGCGTGGCTGTTAACACAGCTCACCAGAGAAGATTGTGGGAATCCTCGGGTCCCATAACCGCGGCACGGGCAACGAACGTCGCGTCAAGCGCATGCGTGCCAGGGAGAGGTGGGCGAGGGGAAACTTTCCTTCCGCGGGCGGCGCGCGGGAATCGCAAGCGCTAAAGCCCCCATATTTAAAAAAGTAGCGCCATTCTTAGATCTTGCCGCCACCGCGCTCACCCCGGCGCTTCCTCCTCGCCCTCTCTTAGCCGCCTCCTGTCGCCCCAGCCTCCTCCGCTCCCCCATTGGGCAATCCGTGTCACGTGGAAGTTCGCGTCGCGCTTTTGTATATTTTTTTTCTTTCCAGCGCACTCCGACTGCCATTCTCGGGCCTGTGCGACGAAAGTGCTGTACGCACAAACGGATCAAACGTGTTAGGGACAAGAACTTCGTTGTGATGGCATGCTGCTGCGTCTTAAGTTGCCGCAACCGACAAGGCGAGGGCAAAAGGCTTTTTTTGTTTACCATCCGGCGTGCGCAAACGCTTGCTGCACACTTGATATTTGCGCCGTCTCGCATCGTCGCGTTGCTACTTCCAAAACGGCATTATTAAGACCTGTTACTGACTGACGAAGCAAAATCGCGCCTCAAAAACGTCTCCGCAGGGCGCGATCGAAGTTTTCCTCGGATTTCCTCTGGTAGCGCGTTAGCTGTCGTCTGCCACGGCAGGCCCGACGCAGGCGGCGCCACTGTCGATATCGCGCCTCGATCGCGCTGGTCGCGCCGAGCGCGATAGTGGAACGGAGGAGGAGGGAAGTGGATGGCGCTACTTTTATAAATATAGGGGCTTTAGCAAGCGCTATCAGCGCCACCGGGTGGGTCACGTGAGATCCCGCTGATATCGCCCGGGTGCAACACTACATTTGCTAGTAGGCACAGCGTTTGACTGCTGGCGCCACGCTGCGCCGCTCGAACGTACCGCGTTTCTAGGTGGTTCCGTTCACCGAGGGCGCTCGAACGCAATGATATGGTTCGCACGAATGCACCTCTTGGAAGCGTGGCTGTATGGCTGAGTGGTCACGGCGCTCGCTTCGCGATCTTGCGTACGCGGGTTCGAAACCCGCTCTGGCTACATTTTTTTAATATCACGCTTTTCCCTTTTTTTCTCTCACTGTTTGCCAGCGCGGTCGCTTGAACCCCGGCGCCATGGCGGCAGCCGTGGTGCCGGGCGCCGACGCGAAGTGGCGGTCGTTGGGTTGTTGCGGAGCGCAGCGTAGCAACACCCCAAATAAAGAAATACTGCTCCAGTCAGGTAGACTGCTCCCTCTCTGATAGTGAGATTATATTTGGATCATCAAAACAGTGATGCGTTTTTAATACCACCGATCCCAACAGCAGGCTAAGTCACCACCAGCCCAGCGTTTTCTCCGTCAACGCCTCCTCCGTTCCAACGGCGGTGGCTCGAAACATGGTACGCGCGAGCGGCGCAGCGTGGCGCCAGCGGTCAAACGCTGTACCTACTAGCAAATGGAAATACGCCGCCCGTGTCTCTTTGGTTTCCAGCAAGCGGCGACGGCGCAAGTCTCCGCCGTCGCTCCCGTATTCCCGCACGTGGTTAGTCCACCGCATTCTTACCGCCCCCCCCCCCCCCCGTATTCCCCAGTTGGTAAGTCGGTTGCCCTTCTTTACCTAATGTATGCTTTCCGAGTGTACACGTGGTTGTCGTCTATGGTTTCCTCGAGCTTGTACCGGACTGCGGTTGATGCGCAGGCATGCGCCAACCGCGGGGATCGGTGTGACGAGGCAGATGGCCGTCAGCAATCCACCCCATATCCCGACATTTTGGCGCCCAACGTGGGGCAACCTCTTGGAAAACAGGACGACGATCGGTTCGGATGCGAGGAAGCCTGAAGGCGTTGTCCGGACCAGCGTTAGGCCTCAACCCAAGGCGTGATTGCTAGCTATATTGGTCATGTGCTTTCTTGATGGCCAGTTAACGCTGCGCCAGTGTCGCCGAACTCGTGTAGCCGCTGAGATTTACAGCGAGTTTTCTCCTAAGAGTACGCCCGAAGCGAGTGAGTGCAGCAGCCGACGCGGTGGTCGATTTTTCCTGTACGTATGTAAATAGCCTCCTTTCTGTATCTTTGGCTCTGGGAACCGGGCGCCGGAAACGCTGGCTAGGACGTCAGCGGGGCGCAGTCCCAGGAGTCGGCTCGGAAGCTGCGGGTTGAGCAGTGAGCGGGGACCACTTAGCTAGGCCTTCATCTCCTCGCGGCGGCTCATTGGAACCCTTTATGGGCACTTTGTGGCATTGGTATCCGTCATGGACGCGATTAGGCCTAAGGCTCTGCGGAGCTCCCGGTCGCATGTTCGAAGACGACCATGACGTGATATTTAGCGGGTGCAACCGGATTCGCTAGTTCTACTATATTCGCCCGAGCGGAGAAACCTCGTTGGAAATAGAAAGCTTATTTTGTTCAGATGAACTCAATATTTTGGGGGCGGAATAACCGAAATCTCGGGGGACCAGAGAGCGCTTTGTTCATTCGAGCATCGCGAACTTTCGCGCTGTATCGGACCGGAAAAATTCGGTCGAAGCGAATAACTTCATTCAAATGAACTGGATTGTTTTTTTTTCTTGTTGCCGAATAAAGCTATGCGGTAGACGGGTGGTTCAGCATCATGTCAGACGGCCGACGCTGTGGCGGCCTCTAATGCCTTAATTCTAAGTGTTTGTGGAGTGCATTTGAGCGACTTTGCAGAACGAGTGAAGCCGCCTTGACTTGCTATTGCTGCCATGGTCCACGTCCCTGCCTGCTGTCTTGACCCCTCCCTGTTCGCGGCCCGATGCAGCAGCACATGGCAGCCACGAGGAAGGAGGCCTACCATCATACTCCCACGAGGGTGCGTCGGTGCGAGGTTCATCGTGCCGGCGCGCGCGCCGCTTCGAGAAAGTCCTTACCCGCTGTTCCCGGGTGGACATTGCGGCGCGCATCTTGAGGGCGAGCCATCATAAGCCCCCGTCATCGTCAACCACTGTGACGGCTGCCACGTGTGGGCGGCCGCCACACAGGACTGTGCTGCCTATCAACGTGGATTCGGACATTTCCTGCCGGAGTTTACCATCGCATCTGCCCGGATACTTTGTGAATGCCGTCATTCCAGCGATTTCTCCGCCGTAGCGCAATATTTAAGGGTGGAGGAATGTGGGAATCCTCGGGTCCCATAACCACCGCACGGACAGCGAACGTCGCGTCAAGCGCATGCGTGCCAGAGAGAGTTGGGAGAGGGGAAACTTTCCTTCCGCGGGCGGCGCGCGGGAATCGCAAGCTCTATCAGCGCCACCGGGTGGGTCACGTGAGATCCCGCTGATATCGCCCGGGTGGGTCTCTGGTTTCCAGCAAGCGGCGACGGCGGAAAGTCTCCGCCGTCGCTCCCGTATTCCCGCACGTGGTTAGTCAACCGCGTTCTTGCCGCGGCCCCCCGTATTCCCCAATCGGTAAGTCGGAAGCCCTTCTTTACCTAGTTTATGCTTTCCGAGTGTACACGTGGTTGTCGTCTATTGTTTCCTCGAGCTTGTACCAGACCGCGGTTGATGCGCAGGCATGCGCCAACCGCGGGGCTCGGTGTGACGAGGCAGAGGGCTAGTCGGCAATCCGCCCCATATCCCTACAAGATATCCCTTTCACTTGGGGCGAAGACCAGCAGCGGGCACTTCATGAGCTCCGGCAACGTATGCAAGCGCCTCCCGTGCTTGCACACTTCGACGATAATGCCCCGACGATATTGCATACAGACGCTAGTTATGTCGGTCTAGGGGCGGTGCTCGTGCAATGACAGGACGACAGCGAAAAGGTGATCACTTACGCCAGTAGGACAATGTCCCGAGCTGAGGCTAACTACTCCACCACTGAAAAAGAATGCCTCGCAATGGTATGGGCAGTTCTGAAATTTCGTCCGTATTTGTACGGTCGGTCTTTCACCGTTATTAGCGATCGCCATTCGCTCTGCTGGCTCATTAATTTGAAATATCCTTCCGGCCGGCTCGCACGTTGGAGTCTTCGACTCCAAGAGTTCGACTTTACTGTCGCATACAAGTCAGGAAAACGGCACGCAGACGCCGACTGCCTTTCTTGGTCTCCTGTTGAGGCGGCAGCACAAGACTATGACGACACGGTCTTTGTGGGACTCGTGGACACTGCCGATCTTTCACGCCAGCAACAGGGATGACGTTGAATAGCTGCCGCTGACTGATTACCTGGAAGGACCAAACAACAGCGTGCCGAGGCTATTTTCAAGAGGGCTGGCGTCATACTGCTTGCGCCGCAACGTACTCTACAAGAACTTCTCCCCTAGCGGCAGCAACTACTTACTCGTCGTTCCCTCATCGCTTCGACGTGAAATCTTACACGCCTGCCACAACGAGCCGACCGCTGGGCACTTGGGCTACACTCGCACATTGGTACGGATTCGGCAGAATTACTACTGGCTGAGACTTGCTGCGGCCGTTAAATATTATGTTCAGACATGTCTGGATTGCCAGCGCCGCAAACCGCCTTCCGTCAAGCCAGCCGGCCTTCTGCACCCTGTTCAAGTACCTGCCACACCATTTGCACAAGTAGGCATGGATTTTCTGGGCCCCTTCCCAACGTCTACTGCCGGCAATAGGTGGATAATCGTCGCCACGAATTATCTCACTAGATATGCCGAGACAGGTGCTCTGCGACGAGCAGATGAAGCGGCGCAATTTTTTCTTCAATCCATCGTTTTAAGACATGGCGCTCCCGCCGTAGTCATCACGGAGAGAGGTACTGCATTCATGGCCAAGTTTTTGGACATCGTTCTCCGTTTAAGTGGTACCGCCCACCGGAAGACCACGGCCTATCACTCTCAAACAAACGGGCTGGCGGAACGACTCAACAGGACACTGGCTGACATGATAAGCATGCATGTCGATGTAGAGCGCAAGAACTGGGACGAGGTTTTACCCTATGTTACCTTCGCGTACAATATGGCTCGTCAAGAGACCACTCGCAAGACACCCTTCAGCCTCGTTTACGGCCGTGAGGTTACCACAACATTAGACGTAATGCTTCCTCATGAATTTGATGAGAACGAGATGGGTGCTGAAGACATTACACAGCAGCAGAAGCAGCTAGGCAGCTTGCACGTTGGCGAATCCACGAACAACAGGACTGTGACGCCAGACGCTACAATCTTCGGCACAGACCCGTAACATACAACATCGGCGACAAAGTGTGGGTCTGGACACCTATTCGTCAGCGTGCGCTCTCTGAAAAGCTCCTACGCAGATACTTCGGGCCCTACATAGTACTTCGACGCATGAGTGACGTCACCTACGAAGTCGTTCCGGAGGGCTCTTACTGTTCAAAGCGCCGACGGCATTTACCCGAGGTCGTTCACGTGCTTCGTATGAAGCCGTACTACGAAGACTGACAAGACTGTGCAGTTTTCTTCTTTATCGCAGTTTGCCAAACCTCTCTCATCGAGACGATGATTTTTTTTCTACGGAGGGAAGCAAATGGAACAACTATATTGCCGCGGGCATGTGCCAGTGGGGACGAGGTTGAAGTAGCGTGGGCTTTTAGGTTAAGCGTAGAGACGAAGAAGACGTTGTTGGTTTTGTTGACAATTGCTAAGGTGTCCTTGTTAGTACTGCTCCGCGTCCTCGTCGTTCCCACGTCGTTACAATATATATATATATATCAGTGAAGCAAAGAGTAACCGGAGCCGGCACAGAAGTAGTTAAAAGAACAGAAGCACGTAGGAAAAACATCACAATATATATATATATATATATATATATATATATATATATATATATATATATATACAGGGTGTTTCAGCGAACACTTTCAAAAATTCTTCAAGGTTGCCTGTGGCAGATAGCACAATTACAGTTCATGAGCTGGTCTACTCGAAGAGGCGGACATTACTTGCACAAAAAATGGAAATGCATAATCGAATTATTAACACAAATTCACTAATTAAGTTTTAAACTAATTACCGGATGGCCCATATTGCAATTTACGAATTGTAGCCGTGGATTTGGCAAGGCGGATCCACTTGGAACGAATTCTCGGGATGACACCAGTTTCGAGATATTAATTCCCGAACTTTTCGGAGAAATGCATTGACGTTCCAGTTAGTTTCTTAACAAAGTGTCGTTTTATGCATTCAAGTACAAAATTAACTGGAACGCCAATGCTTTTTCCCGCAATGTTTGGGAATTAATATCTCGAAACTGATGTCATCCTCAGAATTCATTCCAAGTGGATCCGCTTTGTGTACTCCACGGCTACAATTTGTTAATTGCAATATGGGCCATCAGGTAATTAGGTAAAAACTTAATTAGTGAATTTTTTTGATTAGTCGAATATGCATTTCAATTTTTGATGCAAATAGTGTCCGCCTCTTCGAGTAGACCAGCTCAATAACTAGAACTGGGATATCTGCCACAGGCAACCTTAAATAAATTTTGAAAGTGTTCGCTGAAACACCCTGTATATATATATAAATACAGTACAAGTTTTGTTCAGTCACTGTTGCAACACCTACTCGTTTATCAATTCACTTAACCATTCAATCAAAAATCAGTCAACAAAATTACATGTGTTATACAAATACACAAACAACGGTACAATTATTTACAATTTGTATATACTTGTATAAGAACACACAATTATAGGCGCCCAAAAATAAGAAACTTCTCCAAACAAAACAAGGGACTTTACCACACCAAGCACAGAATAAGTGGTCAAATTTGCAGAAAGTGCGAACAGCAATTTATTTAAATGTGATAGTGGGCCAGTACGTGCCTGAAGTTTAGCACACATTGTACACTGCAAAAGAGGCAAATCACTGGCACTCTCCATCATTTGCAAAATAAAGGGGCTGTGGAACACTTATTGAGAACAATAAAATTTTCCAGCTGCCAAATAAAGCCATTAAGATCACCATATAATTCTTGTCTGCCAAACAAAAACACCTGCAATATTAAACAAATCAGTAGTTTTCCGTCATTTTCTATGCTTCCCACCACCCTTTAAACCTTTCAAAGATGCAGTGACCTAGCTATGATGTGGTAAAAGCTTTGCACAAACACTCTAACTGGCAAAAGTGCATAGAAGTTGTCGTACGGAAAGCAGAAAGCCACACCATAAACAAGATACATATTCCAGGAGAGAGGAAGAAGACGACGAAGCTGCTGCTAGCCTGTCTGAGTAGCTCTGCCTACATTTATCGTTGTTATCGTTATTTTCTGGTAATCTTGCTGGTCAGAACTGTTCATCACGTCGGTCGACTCGAAAAGGTACCTTCCGTATCGGAGACCGACGAGTGCTGCGCCACCCACCGCCTCACAAGGTGCTAGGACCCAAGCTGGCACTGACGAACACTCCGCCATGACCTCCGAAGGGGTGACACCGGGTGAGAAACGCCAGTTGATTTGTACAAGCCAGCCTGACAGCAAGCGAAAAGACACTGGTGAATCTGAAGACGACTCAACAATCATCGAGGACGACAACATGGCGAACCTTTCAGACCTCGACATGGACGAGGGTGGTTTCCAAGTTGTGCGCCATCGCAAAGACAGGGCGGAGGGCATTCCAGTGTTAATCACTGTAGCATCCGAAAGAGCTGATTAAAGGCAAGTGAACCCTATTCTCCTGTATTCTGAGCTTGAAACGATTCTCGGTGGAGCACCGATGAAGAGCCACTTCACAGCACAAGGAGCAGTGCTCTTAGATGTAGAGACAGAAGGACAAGGCAACATCCTTCTAGAGACCAAGAATATCGGCGGCATAGCCATATCTGCCCGTGTCCCACACAGTTATATGAAAAACACGTGCATTGTTAGAGGAGTCCCAAAATGGTACTCGGATGAGGAGCTGCTCACCTTCCTGAGACCTCAGGGAGTGTTTCGTGCAAGAAGAATCATCCGTCGGGTCCAAACCTCGTCATCTGAATGGGAGTCAAGGTGCACTAACTCGGTGGTTCGCACATTCGCTCCAAATTCTGAACGCCCGGAGAAGTTCAACCTTGGTTTCACCAGACACGAGCTTGTCGACTACGTGAAGACACCACCACGCTTTTTTAAGTGTCAGCGCTTCGGACATATCGCTAAGTACTGTCGTGGGGAACAGAGGTGCAAGCGCTGTGGGGGACCTCATGATCTTAAGACGTGTGCAAGTAAAAAAAAAAAAACTCTGTGTGTGCAAACTGCGGCGGCGACCATCCTGCTAGCTACGGTCAATGTCCTGCGCGGACAGCTGCTCAACGAAGGAATAAGGTGTTTGTTTTGGGTCCAAAGAATGCAAGCGCACCATCGAACACGAAGAAGACACTCAGCGCGGCACAACTAACTGGTTTGGAAAGAGAGTACGCTTCTCATTTCCCGCGTCTCACACCGATAAGCGAACTTACTGAGCCAACGCAAACGGTCACCGCCGCTGAGAAACCTGTTCCAAGAGTCCGAAAAGCGCACCTATGCGGCCGCAGTGAACCGACCTCAAGCACCACTTGGAAGCAGTCAGCTGGAAAACTGCCAGCATGTGATACGCGTTTTGTTCACGGCACTACGTTCCCACATCGCGAAGATGCCTGCGAGTTCAACGAAGGATATGCTGGAAGCAGTGCTGGCTCTTGAGTCAGTAATACTCTGCTCTACTTCCACATACCCTCAGTAGCATAATGGCAATTTCTCGCCCACTTGGTTCATACCGTCGTCCAAAAATGCCCTTAATAATGCAATAGAACTGCGCCGGTATTCAACAGCGTCTGTGTGAACTTAGCCTTTTCCTTCGAGACATACCTATACCAATTCTAGCCCTCTCGGAGTCTGGTCTCCCTAATGGAAGGACGATCCCAGGGTAAATCAGACATGGAAATCCGAGTATACCGTCATTTGCTAATGGAAGTGCGATGATATACATCAGGCGAGAAATGCCTCACGTCGCCTTACCAGTGCAAGACCTTTGTTCTACCTACTTGGAAGTCACCGCTGTGCAAGTGTGCCTAGGAAACCGAAAACTCCGTGTGGTGTCGGTGAATTGTGGTGTGTCGGTGTAGTGTGGTGTCGGTGACGTCCACGCAGGAAGGTCTCCATGCAGGCGTTTGTAAAGGACCTTTGCATTAGTTGCCCCTCTCCTAGAATAATCTGTGGCGATTTTAATGCACATCATTCGCTTCGGGGAGATAAGATTGCAGATTTTGCGAGGCAAAGAACTGGTCGCAGCCGTGGATGCTGCTGACTTATGTATCGCGAACGATGGTAAACCGACTTTGTTCACACCACCAGATTCATGGAGTGCCATAGACCTCGTGATCCATTCTGCAGACCTTTGCGTATCGTCGTCAACGGCCCCAGACAGGATGGGCATCGACCATTTTCCGATCTTCACCAACATCACCGGATTTCACACTGCTGGTCGACAATTCTGTGTTGTGACACGCTGGGACACATACAGAGAAGCGTTGGATGAATCCTCTGGTGAGCTGTTCGCAGATATGCTGCGGATTAAGGGAGTGGCTACCTCAATGTTGAAACTGCCAGATCATTTCTCTTATCCTGATTTGAAACTAAAGAACCTCTGCGCACCGCGTAGGTCAGCTGAGCGGAAACTAATTAGAAAAACGGGAAATCCCTCTGCAAAAACTGAATACAACAGGATAAACGCTGTCATCCGTCGTCACACAAGAAGGTTAAGACGAGTTCAGTGGGCTACTTTCTGTGAGAGCTTATCGGCGTTTACTCTCATGACATGGATATGGGGAGTAATGAATAGCCTTTGCGGAAAGATTATCCCGCACAGGCCATTCGAAGCACTTGCTTTAAAGCAAGGAAAATGTTTGCAAACCCTTTCAGAAGATTTTGCAGACGTATTCACATCTGGCAGATCAGCAGGAGTATCGAACCTCTGTTGTCTCAAGCATTCCGGAAATAATCTACGTTACCCGCCCGGCCCGGCCCGCCACCTCTTTACCTTAGGCCCGAGCCCGGCCCGAGACCGAAAAATAATGTTTTTCAGAGTTGAGACGCCCGAGAATAACTCGCTGCACGTTACATGCACACCACCAGAAAGCCCGAGCCCGGCCCGGGCCCGCGTCAAAAAACCTGAGCCCGGCCCGGGCCCGGGTCAAAAAGCACACGCCGTGCCCGAGCCCGGCCCGAGCCCGTGAAAAAACTGTTCTACCCGGCTTTCGTGCAAGCCCGAGCCCGTGCAGTGCTCTAGCATGGATGGTGCCAGTACTCAAGTCCGGAAAGGATCCTGCGAACCTCGCCTCATATCGGCCAGTATCGCTAACATCATGCGTATCAAAGGTGATGGAAAGACATGTACGAGGTTAACATGGTATCTTGAGCAAGGAAATAGACTGCCATCGTGCCTGACCGGCTTTGTCCACACTTGAGTGCCCAGGACAGTGTCTTGGATTTAATAAGCCATATCGAGCACCATCGCGCAGACGGCCGTTCCACACTCGCCATCTTTATGGACGTTGCCAAGGCGTACGACTGTGTGCTTCATACAGGCATCATCAACGGACTCCAAAACATGGGCGTCTCGGGAAATGCTCTTTCATTCATCCATGAATTTCTCAGAGATCGATGTGTCCAAGTTAAGCTCGGAAGTATAATGAGTGATAAGTGACGAATTTCCCTCGGTATCCTAGGATGTTTCTAGGATGTTTCTAGGTTAAGGAACAGAAAGTTCGTAGGATGTTTCTAGGCTGAGGAACAGAAAGTTGGAAGAATGTTTCTAAAAAGTATGAAGGTGGTCAGTAAGTCTTGCTTTTAAAGTGGAAAGCATGTTCATTCATCGTTTAAAAAAGTTTGTAAAAGAAGTGTCAAATGAATATCGGTGGCCAATAGTCAGTAGGATGTTGGTATGAAGTATCTAGGAAGTTTGAAAACGGTATGAAAAAATTTGATAGACTGTTGGTAGGTTCTAGTAACATTTGTCTAAAAATTTTATTGGAAGTTACTAGAAATTTTTGTAAGGGGCCGCAAACACGACGACGTCATCTAGGTATACTAAACAACTGTGCCACTTCAGACCCGTCAGAACAGTGCCCATCATTCTCTGGAATGTGGTCGGTGCAGAACACAGGCCGAATGGAAGCACTTTAAATTTGTACAGTCCATCCAGGGTAACACAGGCAGTTTTTTCGCGATATCGTTCGTCAACTTCGATTTGCCAATATCCACTCTTCAGATCTATAGATGAAAAATACCTGGTTCACCGCAGTCGATCTAACGAATCATCGATCCGCGGAAGCGGATAAACGTCTTTTTTGTGACGTTATTCAACTTTCTATAGTCAACGCAGAACCGAAGCGTTCCGTCTTTCTCTTTAACGAGGACCACCGACGACCAAGGGCTTTGGGATGGTTGTTTGACGTCATTGTCAAGCACGTCTTTCACTTGTGCATTAATCGCGATGCGCTCTTTCGCCGATACGCGATCAGGCAATTGCCGTATGGTACGAAAATTGTCATACGTTTCTGTAATGCCTTTGGCCTTGAGGGTAAATAAATAAATTAATACGTGATTATTCGGTGTCTCGTGATGGGCGTCTCGCGTACCTTAGAAGAAGATGCGAAGCATCCCTTTAACCGAAGTAGCAACTCGCGCAGCACTTTCTGCTTTTCCCCTGAAAGGTCTGAATCGATGTCTATATTGCTGAGTGTCTGGGCTGTCCATTGTCATAGACGCAAAGCATTCATTAATGTCTGCTATGGGCTCAGCGAAAGCGATAATAGTACGACGAATTAGGTGCCGATGCTCCTGGCTGAAATTCGTCACGAGGAGCACAGAACGTCCACTTTGAAGCTTAATGAGACTGCCGGCTGGGCATACACCATGAGTCAGCATAATAGAGGAATTGCCCCCTGCAACAGGTTCGCCGCCATGCAGATCGTCGCACACGACCGCTACCGGGACACTTGAGCTTGGTGGTATATTTAGACTGTCGGCGTAAACCCGAGCGCGTTACGTCGGCAGTTGTCGCGGCTGTTCACTGCTCTTTCTGTCGAAAAAGTCACTGTGCGCTGCCGGAGGTATATATAAATGCACCATACTCTGACACAAAGTCGACGTCCAAGATGACTTCCCGAGAACAATCGCGGAGTATAAGGCAGCTGGCTGGAAACGTATACCCACGAATTTGTACTCTGATCATGCACACGCCCAATGGTGTTACGATATGCCCGCCAGCAGTGCGAAGTTGCGTTCCAGACCAAGGCGTGATATCCTTTGTAAGTTCCGTCGCTAGTTTTCCGCACAAGATTGAGTAGTCGGCACCCGTGTCCAATAACACACTAACGTGGAGATCGTCAAGCAAACAGGCATGTCCGGCGAGAGTCCATCACTGAGTTCGGCTACTGTGGTCGTTGAATCGCATTGAATAGACCATGCTCGCGTTAATGAGAAGTCTTCGGAAGGGCTATTATCAGAGGCCTCGCCCCGGAAGGTCGCTGTTCTTAGTTTTCCCGGCGAGGGTGTGGCGATCGTCCCTGCGCTGCCATTACAGGGCTTCTAGGAGCTGGGGAAGATCGCCTGGGAGACGGCGAGTGCGACTGCCGCCGCGGGAACAGTGGCATACTCTACTGGCTCAAGTAATCTTCAATCGCCCTAGGCCTTTCGCCCTATCTGGGCTTTGGTGAATCCGCGGCAAAACCTTGCAGTCCAAGGAGGCGGTATGGACACTCGCGGTATAGGAGACCTGCTTCTCCACAGTGGCCTTTTTTTGTCCCGGGTATGCCAGACGTCAGATTTCCTTTGGAGAGGGCGCCGATCCTCCATAAGTTGGATAGGCTGCACTAATGGGAGCGGCGGGACGTATGAGGTGGCGTAAGACGTGGCGGGGACGAAATGGGTCCTCAGCGGGGACAGGTACTCACCCCAAAACTTACGCATACGACGGCCACTGCAACGGTGCTTTCATAGGTGGTTGATTGGTGCTTGGAACGGGACCTTGGATCGCTTGCTGCACTTCATTTCTCACGAGGGCAGACATGAAATCGAGCGTGGGCTGAGGCGGGCCGCTGAGCCGTTGGAGCTCATCACGTGCCACAGAGCGTATAAGGTCTCGGAGAACGTCCACGTTTCCAAAGCCAATCGCGTCCGTCAGTGAAGCAGCGTTCGCGTGCCTGTCATGTGGAGCTGAGCGCTGGTCCGAAGGTGAAGTAGCGTTCAATTGCCTTTCATATAAAGCTGAGCGCTGGTGTAGCATGTTTTCCATCGGGGTGGCTTCGTTCAAGAATTCAGCCAGGGTCTTCGGCGGGCTTCGAACAAGGCCAGCAAATAGCTGTTTTTTAACTCCCCGCATTAGATGGCGCAGTTTCCTTTCCTCTTACATGGTTGGGTCCACCCGACGAAAGAGGTGCGTCATATCCTCGACGTACGACGTCACGCTCTGATTCGGCCGATTAATGCGGGATTCCAGCGCCCGTTCGGCTCATTCGTAACAATCAGCATTGGTGTAGGTCTCCCGCAAGGCATGACAGAATATGAGCCACGATTTGATGAGCCCTTCTAGGTTCTCGTACCTAGCGCGAGCACCGTCCTCGAAGCTGAAGTAGACGTTTCTAAACTTCGCCGCGTCGCTCCATTCGTTTATTTCGGCAACGCGCTCAAACTGGCCTAACCAGTCTTCTACATCTTCGAAGATATCCCCGGGGAACGCTTTCGGCACTTAGAGATAATGCAGCAGATACTGAGTTGCGGTTGTGGCAGTAGGTCGCATAATGGTTGGTAGAGACGTCGACGTTCCTTCAATACCGGTCTGTGGGGCTGTCGAGGTTGTTTCGGAGAGATGATCAAGCTCCGGAGGCAATCCTCGGATTCTCCTGCTGGCCCGGTGAACAGGTGTGTTGACTAGTGTAGGACTGGTACTCCTGCTACTAGGAGGGGTTTGTGGCATCAGATGAACCGTACCCCGCCACTCCACCAGTTTTGTCACGAAAAGACAATTGAAGATGTACCCGGCGTCGGTGAGACAGACAGCTGTACAAGATGGCGTGCAAAAATTCAAGCCGGCGTTTTCAGCCTCTACTTCTTCTTCAGTGCCCGCATCTTGCCGAGTGCGCGTCCCTATCACAACTTTTCTCAGCGCTGGCTTATGACACCTACCGGCACTATGCAGTTTATTCAATGAAGGACCACAAACAGCCTATTTGCAATGACACAGATATTTATTGCGATTTTTGCCTATATACAGGCAAGAAAAAAACACAAGTCTGTCTATCGAGAACGAAATTGTTCTTAAACTTATTCACCTACCACTGGGGCTATCCTATTCTGCTGCTAACCGATGGTGAGGGGTTTAAAAGCCAACCGTGGCAGTCGCCTCTCGATGGTAGGCACAGGTAAAAGAAAGCTCTTGCACCTAGGTTTAGTGATTATCATTTATTGAACACTTAAACTTCCAAAGGGGGGCATGTATATGCAAAATCTAACAAGCAATCCTAACACCAACCGAAAAGAAAAGGCACAATGGTAAAGTAGCACCATTCCGCTACTATGATGGTGGAAAACATTCATTGCGTCAATATGTATTGCTCACAACACTGCAGAAATAAGCATGATTAGGCATAGTAAGTACTGTATCAAGTTGCTAGTGCTACAGATGTTTAAATGTCAAAAGAAATCAATGCTCATACTGCACCATGCAGTCGGTAGAAAGAAAACCTTGTTCAAGAGCGGTCCATTCTGAGAGGTATGTATATGAGTGGGCGGCAAGCAGGAGAAATATTATTGGCGGACATTGTGTAATACCCCTTAAAAAATAACAGAGTACCTATTAGCCAAACTTTCTAGACAGAGCGTCCTTCACAGCAGACACTGCCTTGCCCGATGTAAAAGAAATGAATAATACCGTACCCTTCATGGAGGCTTAGTGGTTGCAGAGTTGCGCTCCTAAGCACTAAGTCGCGGGATGTCATCCCGGCCGCCAGGCCCCATTCTAATCGGAGCAAACTGCAACAGAACCAGTGTACTGTGCATTGAGCGCATGTCAAAGAACCCCAATTTGTGAAAATTACTCTAGAGTCTGTCACAAGCGTGTGCCTCATGTTCAGATCGTGGTTCTGGCACCTGAAACCCAAAATTTTAAATTACCATTCATTGAAGAATAAGATAAGCTGCTTTGTTTTGTAAAAATCGCAAACAATTTTTTAGCGTATTTGAATGAGAATTTCTATATGGATGCATATTCAAGCTCTAAGCGGTGGCGTGGAGCGGAGGTAGAACACCCGGCTTCTAATCCGAAGGTCCTAAGTTCGAATCCTACTCCAGTCCACTACATTTTCAGGCACGGAGTAATGCCTGACACCGGCAAAAAATATCGCCGACAGCTAGTGGGGCTATACTAGTCCATGTGCAACCAAACTAGGAATGCCTACTTAGCTTCATCAAAGTCACTCCCTCACCAGAGCAAGAATTGGCCTCCCTGGTGCAGTATTCGGCCACTATCTCCCTCATGACTCCTACAATTACCCCTTGGCCCTCAGTCACCAGCGGCGGCGGAGCACCTGACCAAGGGGGCGAGCAGACCTGCGTTGCGGCAGAGGGTGCTAAGACTCTCTGGGTCCGGACAGGCTGCCACTGGAAACTGAACATGGCAATGTTTAACACGCGCACCCTATCGAGTGAGGCTATCTTAGCAGGGCTACTTGAAGAATTATCAAGTATTGCCTGGGATATTATTGGCCTTAGTGAGGTTAGAAGAACTGGTGAGGCTTATACAGTGCTGGCCAACTGCCCCGTCCTATGCTACATAAGTCTTCCAGATAAGAGGGAATTGGGGGTAGGATTTATAGTCCATAAGGAGATAGCGGGCAACATTGACGAATTATACAGCATTAACTAGAGGGTAGCAGTCGTCGTAATAAAGCTGAGCAGGAGGTACAAATGAAGGTAGTACAAGCCTACGCCCCAACCTCTAGTAACGACGATGAAGAAATAGAACACTTTTAAGATGTTGAATTAGCAATGAGAAAGGTGCAAACTCAGTATACTGTAGTCATGGGGACTTCAATACAAAAGTGGGGAAAATGCAGGCTGGTGAGCAGGCAATTGGCAACTACGGCATCGATTCTAGGAACGCTAGAGGAGAGATGTTGGTAGAATTCGCTAAAAGGAATAGGCTCCGAATAATGAATACCTTGTTCAGGAAGCGTAGCAACTGCCAGTGGACCTAGAAAAGCCCTAATAGAGAAACAAGGAATGAAATAGATTTCATACTCTCTGCCGATCCAAGCATAGTGCAGTGACCATAGTTTAGTTAGGTCTAGGATTTCATTCAATTTCAAGAGAGAAAGAGTGAAATTAGTCAAAAAGAAACAGGTCAACCTAGACGCAGTCAGGGTAAAAGCAGACCAATTCAGGCTGGTGCTCTCAAACAAATATGCAGTTTTAGAACAGAAAGATGAAGACAACATA
The DNA here is from genome assembly GCF_013339745.2 of Dermacentor silvarum. NCBI lineage: Eukaryota > Metazoa > Arthropoda > Arachnida > Ixodida > Ixodidae > Dermacentor > Dermacentor silvarum. Next base: position 33,487,081 of record NC_051155.1, read on the forward strand.
GAGATAATGAATGGAACAGTAACTAGGCTGATCTCAGAAGCAGCAGTTGAAGTGGGAGGTAAGACACTAAGACAACCACTAGGTAAGCTCTCCCAAGACACAAAGGACCTAATAAAGAAATGATAAAACATGAAGTGTCGAACTCAAGAATTCAGGCAGAATACACTGAACTGTCAAAACTGATTAACAAGAAGAAAGTAAGGGATACCCGAAATTGTAACGTTGAAAATATTGAGAAAGCCGTAAAATATGGACGTAGCATGAAATCAGAAGAACATTTGGCATAGGACAAGGCAAGACGTATGCACTGAAAGATAAGCAGCGTAATATCATCAGCAACTTCGATGACATAGTAAGAGCAGCGGAAGAATTTTATACTGACCTGTACTGTGCCGAAAACACCCAAGCCACTCTCATTCGAAGTAGTGATGAACAGGATATAGAGGCTTCTTCTATAACTAGCGATGAAGTTAGAAGGGCCTTGCAAGACATGATGAGGGGAAAAGCTGCTGGAGAAGATTGAATAACAATCAATTTTATCAAAGTTGGAGGAGATATCGTGCTTGAAAAGCTTGCGGCCCATTTTACGCAATGCCTGACGACTTCAAGTGTACTAGAAAGCTAGCAGAACACCAACGTTATACTCATCCATAAGAAGGGAGACGCTAAAGAATTGAAGAATTGTAGACCCATTAGCTTGCTTTCAGTATTGAATAAAATATTCACCAAAATAATTTCCAATAGAATCAGGGCAACACTTGACTTTTGCCAACCAAGAGAATAGGCTGGCTATTCTACGATGGATCATATCCATGTCATCAATCAGATAATCTCGAAATCTGCGCAGTACAATAAAGCTCTCTAAATGGCTTTCAAAGATTATGAAAAGGCATTTGATTCAGTAGAAATACCAGCAGTCTAGAGGCATTGCGCAATCAAGGAGAACAGGATGCATACGTGAATATCTTAGCAAATATCTACAAGGATTCCACAGTTACCTTGTTTCTCCACAATAAAAGTAAAACGTTAGCTGTCAAGAAAGGGGTCAGGCAAGGAGACAATCTCTCCATTTATGTTCACTGCATGCTTAGAAGTATTCAAGCTCTTAAACTGGGAAGGCTTTGGAGTGACGATCAACGGCGAATATCTCACCAACCTTCGGCTTGCAGATGACATTGTCCTATTCAGCAACAATAGAGGCGAGTTTCAGCAAATGATTGAGAACTTTAATCGAGAAAGTGTAAAAGTGAGGTAGAAGGTGAATATGCAGAAGACAAACATAATAATGTTCAATAGCCTGGCAAGGGAAGAAGAATTCAGGATCGCCAGACAGCCTCTAGAGTCTGTAATGGAGTATGTTTATCTAGGCCAATTACTCACAGGGGATCCTGATCATGATAAAGAAATTTACAGAAGAATAAAATTGGGTTGGAGTGTATACGGCAGGTACTGCTAAATCCTGACTGGGAGCTTACCACTGTCGTTGAAAAAAAGTCTACAAGCATTGCATTCTACCGGTGCTAACATATGGAGCAGAAACTTGGAGGTTAACAAAGAAGCTCGAGAACAATTTAAGGACCGCACAACTAGCGATGGAACGAAAAATGTTGGGCCTAATGGTAAGAGACTGGAAGAGAGCTGTGTGGACCAGAGAACAAATGGAGATAGCCGATATTCTAGTTGACATTAGGCGGAAAAAGTGGAGCTGGGCAAGCCATGTAATGCGTAGGATGGATAACCGGTGGAACATTAGGGTTACAGAATGGATACCAAGTGAGGGGAAGTGCAGTCGAGGATGGCAGAAAACTAGATGGGGTGATGAAGTTAGGAAATTTGCAGGCGCAAATTGTAATCTGCTAGTGCAATTGGAGATCACAGGGAAAGACCTTCGTCCTGCAGTGGACATAAATATAGGCTCATGTTGATAATAATGATGATGATTCAAGCTCTCAGCCAATCAACATTTTGTAAGCAACTCACACTGTGAAGAGTAACGCAAAGGACGGCAAATGGAAGCCAATGTAGAGCTGGTAGGCTGTTCAGTATCACATGAGAAACAAGTGAGATGAACTGAAATATTTAATAAAGGAACGGTACTGATTCAATCGCCCTGAAGTCTTTTCCTGGGAGCAAGGGAGTTGCGTGCTTGCTCGTCGAAGTATTCATACTTATCTATCAGACTGCCAGACTGGCAGTCTGATAGTGCTGGCAGCAACCAATCTTTGCGCTGGAGGTTGTTTTCACGAATCTTTTCTGTTGAGAAACTCGCAGGTTGGTTTCATCCGCGCACGCTTTTCTCATTTATCCTGATAATGGTTTTGGTCCATCACTTCACCACGTCCGACGAGAAACGCAGGGGTCAGTACACAAACACACCGGCCGCTCACAGTAGGTACCAGACTTTGGCGAACTCTCCTCGTCGTAACTTCACTTAGGAGCAAAACAAAACACCACGGAACAAACACGCACGATGTTTGTTTGCAGCGGTATGTCGCCGCGGGATCCTGTTTCCACACGAAGCGCAGCGCAACGTCACCGATGTTCGCTGCAAACTTTCTTCGCCAGCTCACGGCTCAGAACAAACGCACACGGCACAAATTGTGCATCGTAAGCTCACAATAATATTTCCGGCATGACAGACCACCACAAACAATTCGAATTCACTCTGACGAAGGGAGACGAACAGAGCTGACGTGACACGGGCCAGTTCGAAGCGAGGGCGGCCATGTTAGCCATGTTCTCCGTCGGCGGGGACACCGGCCGTCCGGCTCATGACGTCACCTGAAGTGCGCACCGATTGGTGGAGGCTCGTGTGCATCCGCCTTTGAGGGGCAAATGCCGCTGCCTTCTAATGTTGTAACCGACTATACCTACTTTTAGGGGCGAAGCACCTTAGGGCCGAGCCTTGTCCCTCGTAGTCCGTAGCTCTGGTTGGCATGGAGACCGCTATGGATGTATGTATACGCATATTGCCACATGCTATATCGTCGCCGCGGGTATGTGCCCGGCCATGGAAACGACGCTGAAGTAGCCCGCGGGTAGAAAAAATTGTGGTTGATCCCTCTTATATAGAAATCGGTATAGAACATGAAAGTGAAACGTGTCTTCACAGAAGTAGTGTAATATTTATTGCACATTGATATATAATGTCTTATTGGTGTTTTGTGGCTAAAGCGCCCTTAGGCGTTGATGCACCCACGCTGACGCCTGGTGGCACGTCTCCTCCATCACGACTACCAACGTCGATGACCATGAGCAACCGTCGTGCATATGGAAGCTGCACTACGCTGCACACGCTAGCACAACGCGAAAGACGAAGCACGTAACTGACACACTAATACAACGCGCAAGACAAAGCACGTAACTGAATCGTCACCGAGTCAAATCAGCGCGTACAGCGCGTCGTAATTGCAGCCTCCGCGATCAACTTCAGAAACATTTTCAGAGCTAATTGCGGAGGCCACGCTCCGCTGTGCTGAGTACGGTGAACTGGTAGCGTTGGTAGTGCTTCTTGATGCCAGCGTCCCTTCGAATGCTGGTATCGAGGCGTCGTAGTGCTGAGACCACCGAAGCGTTCACTGTCGGTGCGCGTTAGTGTCATAATGCAGTACTTCTCTTTTCTGCTCGTAGGCGGCGGCACCGCCCCGAGCAAGAGCGCGGGTACACGGAGGAGTGTTAGATATATAAGGCGCGTCTGTGTAGTTCTCTGCAAATGCGTTTGTGGCGCAATGGGTTAAACGCTCGGCGATCTATCGTCGCGGACCGAGAGGTCGTGGGTTCGATTTCCAAATTTTGCATGTTTGTGGAACTTTTTCTTCTGGTTTCTTTCTTTGTATTATGTTCTATGACGTATTTCCGTGACGGAAATACGTCAGTGAAGTCTTCGTGGACCCCGGCATAAAACACTTTCGTGTTAAAACAGAGACGACAACGACGTTGCGTTTGCTGCTCATATAAAGTACTTGTACGGGCATCGCCTGTCGTATTGGTGAAAAAGAAGGACGGTAGTCTGCGCTTCTGCGTCGACTATCGAAAACTCAACCAGATCACAAAGAAAGACGTTTATCCGCTACCGCGTATCGATGATTCACTGGACCGGCTACGAAACGCACGTTATTTTTCGTCGATGGACTTGAAAAGCGGCTACTGGCAAATCGAAGTTGATGAGAGAGACCGTGAAAAGACCGCTTTTGTGACACCCGATGGACTTTATGAATTTCAGGTGCTTCCCTTCGGTTTGTGTTCTGCGCCAGCAACGTTTCAACGACTCATGGACATGGTACTCTCAGGCCTCAAATGGCAAACCTGCCTAGTGTACCTCGACGACGTGATTGTTTTCTCCGTCACGTTCGACGAACACTTACGGAGACTGAAGACGGTCTTTGAGGCAATACGCTCAGCAGGCCTAACTTTGAAACCGGAAAAGTGCCATTTTGGTTTTGAGGAACTTCAATTCCTCGGTCACGTGGTTAGTCATGAAGGTGTTCGACCTGACCCTGATAAAATCGCTGCCGTCGCTAATTTCCCGACGCCATCTGATAAAAAGGCCGTGCGACGTTTTCTGGGCCTTTGCGCCTACTACCGGCGGTTTATTGCGGACTTTTCACGTATCGCGTGTCCATTAACACATCTCACCCGCGAAGATGTCCCCTTCGTGTGGGGCGAAGAGCAGCAACGGGAATTTGACGAGCTACGGCAGCGGCTGCAGACGCCTCCTGTGCTCGCACACTTTGACGAAGACGCCCCGACGATTCTTCATACCGATGCTAGCAATGTCGGCCTTGGCGCAGTGCTTCTTCAGCGGCAGGACGGCACCGAAAGAGTGCTTGCGTACGCCAGCAGGACCCTATCCAGAACGGAGACTAACTACTCCACTACAGAAAAAGAGTGCCTGGCGGTAGTCTGGACCATCCTCAAATTTCGCCCATATCTATACGGTCGCTGTTTCACCGTCGTCAGTGATCACCATGCACTTTGCTGGCTGACTAATTTAAAAGATCCAGCTGGTCGGCTAGCACGCTGGAGCCTTCGGCTCCAGGAGTTCGACTTCACTGTTGTCTACAAATCGGGGAAGCGGCACGCCGACGCCGACTGCCTGACTCGGTCGCCTGTTGAGACTGCATTGCACGACGATGACGACGCGGCTTTTCTAGGCATGGTAGACGCTGTCGCCGCTTCACGCCTGCAACGCGAGGACGCAGAACTGGTTCCTCTTATTGATTACTTAGAGGGAAAAACAAGCTGCGTGCCGAGGTTATTCGCCAGAGCGCTGCCTTCATTTTGCTTACGTCACGACGTTCTCTACAAAAAGAACTTTTCACCCAGTGGCAGCAGCTACCTACTTGTCGTTCCCGCAACTCTACGGAACGAAGTACTACACGCCTGTCACAACGAGCCGACCGCTGGCCATTTGGGCTACTCCCGCACATTATCCAGACTTAGGCTAAAGTATTACTGGCCAAGACTTGCGCCGGTCGTGAAACGTTATGTCCAGACATGCCTGGATTGCCAGCGCCGCAAAACCCCACCCGTCAAGCCTGCTGGACTGCTGCATTCTGTTCAGATACCACAAGCGCCGTTCGCACAAGTTGGCATGGACCTTTTAGGTCCATTTCCAGTGTCTTCTGCCGGCAATAGATGGATAATCGTCGTCACTGATTATCTTACCCGATACGCCGAAACAGGTGCTCTCCAGAGGGGAACAGCAGCCGAAGCAGCACGATTTTTCATCGAAGCCGTCGTCCTAAGGCATGGCGCCCCCGCAGTGGTCATTACCGACAGAGGTTCTGCTTTCACGGCCGCGCTTCTGGATACCGTGTTGCGATTAAGTGGTACAACTCACCGCAAGACAACCGCTTATCACCCCCAAACCAATGGGCTGACAGAACGCTTGAATAAGACTCTGGCAGACATGATGAGTATGTACATCGACGTCGACCACAAGAACTGGGACGAGATTTTACCATATGTTACATTTGCGTACAACACGGCTCGCCAGGAGACAACACGCGTGACACCTTTCAGCCTCGTCTATGGCCTGGGAAGTAACAACACTGTTGGACGCGATGCTGCCACACGAGTGTGGTGATCACGAGACTGGTGCCGAGGAGTTTACGCAACGCGCCGAGGAAGCAAGGCAGCTTGCACGCTTGCGCATCCAAGCGCTAACAGAACTAACGATGCGAGACACTACAATCTTCGACACAGACCCGTCACGTACAACGTCGGCGACCAGGTGTGGGTTTGAACTCCTATTCGTCGGCGGGGGCTATCTGAGAAGCTCCTGCGAAGATACTTCGGGCCGTACACAGTTCTACGCCGCATCAGTGACGTGAATTATGAAGTTGTGCCCGACAGTCCTTACTGCTCCAAACGCCGGCAGCATCTGCCCGAGGTTGTGCACGTGCTTCGTATGAAGCCATATTTTGCATCAGGACCTCACTTTTGCACCATCACTGCACTTTCTTGGGCGCTTGGCGCATCGGGACGATGCTTCTTTCAAAGGAGGGGCAAATGCCACATGCTATATCGTCGCCGCGGGTATGTGCCCGGCCATGGAAACGACGCTGAATTAGCGCGCGGGTAGAAAAACAGAGACGACAACGACGTTGCGTTTGCTGCTCATATAAAGTACTTGTATACGTGCTGTACGCCTGCTTCCACGTCTCCTGCGATGTCGTGACAATATATACATATTGTTACACGAAGGACGAGTCAGTAAAACTACCAACTATTTACAGGTTGTATTTACAACAGCGGTTGCAGCGCTGACTGGTTAGATTCACAGCGTGAGCCCAGCTCCTTCTTTCTCTTCTTTTCTCGGGTGATGGCGCCCGCGCGCCTCGTTCAAACATCCAAATACCACAAGCGTGTAGCATAATCCCTCAGCGGCTGAAGCGACGTTCCGGAGCGTCTAAATGTCATCCCTGGGAGGGTGATACTAGAGCACTGCACGGGCCGATTTTTGGGGCCCGGGCGGCCCGCCCGGGCCCCAAATTGGGCGGCCCGCCCGAGCCCGATCAAAACTTTCATGGCGAGACCCGGGCCCGGAAATAATCTACGTTACACGCCCGGCCCGGCCCGCCACCCCTTTACCTTAAGCCCGAGCCCGGCCCGAGCCCGGCTCGAAACCGGCCCGAACCCGGCCCGAGACCGAAAAGTATGTTTTTCAGAGTTGAGAAGCCCGAGAATAACTCGCAGAAAGCCGAATACTGAAGACGGAGGATGCCGCTGCCTGGCGTAGGCTCCAGACAGGCACTTACACGAACCTACACTTATTACATCGCCTGCACCCTACAGCCTACAGGGACGAATGCCCGTGGTGTGGGGCCACACCAACCCTATACCACATTACGTGGGAGTGCACGCTACACAACATAGAACACCATGACACGAACACCACGAGGGTGCAATGGGAGGCACTGCTGTCCAGCTCGGCCCTCGACGACCAGCTCAAGCTGATCCAGAGAGCAGAGAAGATGGCAAGAGCCAGCGGAGCCCTGGACTAGGGGCCCCGACCATTAGCGATGCCCCATTGGGGCAAGACAAAACTATCTTTGAATTAAAGTTTATCTATCTATCTATTTGGTTTGGTTTGGTGCCTGTAGATATAGCACAACCCACTACGGGGGATTGGCCATGAATCGGGCGGCAGTGGGAAGAAAAATGAAGTATACCTAAATGGGATTTTATTACTTAAGAATGAGGTAATCAATGAATTATAATCGTTAATGTTAATTTTCATGCTATAGCATCTTAAAACTTGAAGCAAATATTTTTGTTGTCTTTAAAAAAATTAGCATGGCAGTCTCTTTGTTTCCTTTACAAAATTAAATATGGCATCACATACGTTCCTATTACAGTGTCCTAGTGCCGACGCCCCCACAGATAGAATGATAGGTAACGTAATGTTCAATCCAAGTTGGCGAAGGGGACCTTCTAGAAGTCTATCCCTGACCGTTTATTTCATCCTCATCATCTTCGTCCGGTGGCGGCTCCAAGCACGCATCTTCTTATGGCGCTGCAGTCGGCAGCGATGCCTTACATAACATATCCCCTCTTGCAAAAAAATATAAATAAATAAATAAAATATTAAAACCGGTTGTCCATTACTGCCTGATGTAGTCCTGCAGCTTCTTCGACCTCTTCTTGTTACGGGCGCTTATTCTCACGTGTGCTTCGCATCTCGGCAGATTAAATGAAGCTTCTTGCGTGCGCTCTGCAGCAGGTGGTTCAGTGTTCAGGGTTGCATTCTCATAGTTATCTGCAGTGGACTTTCCGGGTTATGAAGGGTGATTTACAGCTGTAATAGCGGAATAATCGGATGCAGGTGACCAGTTCATGACAGCACGGGTGCCGAATTTCATTTTGCTGACAGCTTCATGGCAAAGGCCGCTAATTTGGAAATATTCCACACACGCCCATCTTCCAAGATAGTAAGAGGTGGGTCCTAGCTTTTCATTAATTTTCGTGATCGCATAAAAGTGTGGAGATAGCTTCACATGAACTGCAGGTAATTTAACCCGCACGTTAACACCAACTACGAATTTGGGTTCCTTCGCACCGCGCCTTTCATTGGTGTAACTTTTCGACTTCATTTGCTTGTTCTTGAGGCGTTCTAGCAACTGTTGTAGTGCCTTTTAAGGGTCCGTACGGAAACATTTCTCAGGCAATCCCACAATGTCGAGTCTGGTTCGAGGTTGGCGTCCATGAAGAAGAACAGCGGGCGCAACACCAGTAGTCGCATGAGGCGTACAGCAATATGGTTGCAGGTAATCAAACATCGTTGTTCTGATATCACGGCGTTCTAATTGGTCCATTTGAATATATGAATTTAATACTCTGTTAAATATTTCAACCAAACCTTGCGGGTAATACACAGAAAAGTTGTAATGCGTGATTTGTGATTTCGCGCTCTGTGAGCAATTCTTCAAAATTCGCTCAAGAAAATTGTGGGCCATGATCAGATACGATACCACGTGGACATCCTTCTCTTGTAAAAAGTTCAAGTAGAAATTTTCCCACTGTAGACGTGGTCGCATCTCGTACGAAAGCCACCTCTGGACACTTGATATAATAGTCAATAATTGTAATGGACAAACGGCAGTTTACTGCAGCATGCGTGAAAGGTTCCACAAAGTCGATTGCGACCTTTTCCCAGGCTTTCTCGGGAAGAGTGACGGGCTACAATGAAGCTGCAGATGTACGCCCGTATTTGTCGCATGGCTCTCAAGTTACGTATTTGCGCACAAGTTCTTTAGTGTGATTATCCATGCATGGTCACCAATCATCATCATCAGCCTATATTTATGTCCATTGCAGGACGAAGGCCTCTCGCTGCGATCTCCAATTACCCCTGTCTTGCGCTAGCGTATTCCAACTTGCGCCTGCGAATTTCCTAACTTCATCATCCCACCTCGTTTTCTGCCGTCCTCGACTGCGCTTCCCTTCTCTTGGTATCCATTCTGTAACACTAATGGTCCACCGGTTATCCATCCTACGCATTACATGGCCTGCCCAGCTCCATTTCTTCCGCTTAATGTCAACTAGAATAACGTCTATCCCCGTTTGTTCTCTGATCCACACCACTCTCTTCCTGTCTCTTAAGGTTACTCCTAAGATTTTTCGTTCCATCGCTCTTTGTGCGGTCCTTAACTTGTTCTCGAGCTTCTTTGTTTACCTCCAAGTTTCTGCCCCATATGTTAGCACCGGTAGAATGCAATGATTGTACACTTTTCTTTTCAACGACACTCGTAAGCTCCCAGTCAGGATTTGGCAATGCCTGCCGTATGCACTCCAACCCAATTTTATTCTTCTGTAAATTTCTTTCTCGTGATCAGGGTCCCCTGTGAGTAATTGACCTAGATAAACGTACTCCTTTACAGACTCTAGAGGCTGACTGGTGATCATGAATTCTTGTTCTCTTGCCAGGCTATTGAACATTATCTTTATCTTCTGCATATTCATCTTCAACCCAATTCTTACGCTTTATCGATTAAGGTCCTCAATCATTTGTTGTAATTCGTCTCCATTGCTGCTGAATAGGACAATGTCATATGCAAACCGAAGGTTGCTGAGATATTCGCCGTCAATCCTCACACCTAAGCCTTGCCAGTCTAAGAGCTTGAATACTACTTCTAATCATGCAGTGAATAGCATTGGAGAGATTGTGTCTCCTTGCCTGACCCCTTTCTTGATAGGTATCTTTCTATTTTTCTTGTGGAGAACCAAGGTAGCTGTGGAATCCTTGTAGATATTTGCTAAGATATTCACGTATGCCTCCTGTACTCCTTGATTACGCAATGCCTCTATGACTGCTAGTATCTATACTGAATCAAATGCTTTTTCATAATCTATGCAAGCCATATAGAGAGGTTGATTGTACTCCCTCATGACTCCGACAATATGGTCACCAATACTACTGCTCTAAAACGAGCTTCGGTGCGACTAATTCCTGGGTGTGACTCATGAGCCAGATACATAAGACGGCGTGTCAAAGTTGTAGGCACGACAATCCTATCACTCCAGCACAGAATGTCGCTCACAACAGAGAATTCACATCGCACGTGAAAGTGATTACTTCGCCTTTCTTCCATCATGAATTCTGCCGCGCAACTCATCAAAACTGCCCGGCTCGAACATCAGCCGAAGACCAGTAGCTGCGTCAGCGAACGTATTCAACGGATAAACATCCCAGTTATCATAGAGCAATTTCACTTAAACGTGCGTTATGATGTCCAAAAATAAAAGAAAAATGCTTCCACCAAAGATCGCGTGGCACGAACCACAGCACAAGTTCAGACAAGTGACTGAGTCGAAAACCATTCGCAGCCTCAGTATCGTATTAAGTTAATAAAACCGTTCCTACTTAAAATGGCCGCCAAAAATCCATAAATAATTATTAATAATTTTTGTTTATACGAAACATTATACATTTTGAAGGACAACCTAATTCGTAGCGTAAGCAATAAATAATACGATTAACAAGATTGCTACTACGAAACTAACGGCGCACTATGGGTACTGTTGCAAAAGACTGCTCAAAACAAAATGACGCACGCTCGCACACACTCAAACACTGGTTTGGCGTTGATTGCGTCACCTATGAGTAAAAGTTATTACTAATATCTTTATTTTTACGAACGATAACTCTTTTAAATAGTTTGCAGCATCTTTGCAGATAACGCTGGGAGAAGCAAGGTATAACTTGGGCGCGTAACTGTTGTTTAATTTCTTTTATTTCCCTTTGGCCTTCGTTTGTTCCACTGAACATAGGAGAGCTGCAGGCTTGGGAAGCTTCCATGGAAAGAATTTTATTGCATGCTTCTGCAAGGCGAGTGTCGGGAGCAGCGGCTGAGACAGCGATTAGCTGTCGTAAGGTTGTGGCTGTTGCTGAATCCGGAACTCTTCCAACGCGCTGTGATCTCAAAGAGCGTTTTCGTTGTTTGATCTCTAGTAACACGGCCGTTGGATAAAAAAAGTATTATGCTTTCGAGACAGAGGGTGTGGCACAGGAAATTCGAAGACCTCTCAAGTGTATGTTTACCACCTGTGCGCGCTTGCATCCCACGGTTGCCACAGTGCGTCCGATGCTCAAAGGTAGCGTCGTCGCTTGTCGACGCCTGCCTTATCGCCATTAGGCTTGGTAATAACGATGAACAATTAATCGATTAAAAGCATCCCGCAAAACGATTATACTTCATCGATGCCCACCTTTCATTTAATCCACTTAATCGATTAGGCCTGTTCGATTAATCGTTTTCGAGAGTTCGACACGAGTGGCACGAGAATTTTGAAATCTCACTGGAATGGCCGCCCACGAGCAGTGTCTGTGCCGCTGGGGTAGAGCGACTGCCGACTGGCTTTCCGAGTCCAGAGTGATGCCGAGCCGAGTGCTTCCCCTCTCTTCCCGACCCCACAGCACACGCCACCACGCCGCGCGAAGCCGGAGGCTTGCAATACCCTCGCAATTCAAGGCACACTATAGCGACCCAGTCGTTGATCGTAGTGTCACTCTCAGTCCACTAAAAATGTTTCACAGCATGCGCGCAGGCTTACACCATGTATTTGACATAGCGATGGAGTTCTATATTTTCGCATCTGGTTGTGTACCATTCAATGTAGGTGTCGGTTTCACGCAAACATGCCAGCCAATTGACATTCCTTCGCTCTGTAGAAAATATTTGTGGTGGAAAATCCTAACCACTGACTTTCTTTTTCCCTGTGTACATTGCAATTTCTTGCATATTTCGACGCGATCAAGCTCATCGCGCTCTCCTTACTTTGCTGGACTTAAGTGCATTTTTTTAACTTAGAGACTGGTTCTTCTATTTAAAGTTCTTTTAGTAGTGTGACCTGCAGTGACCTGCTGTGACCGGCCCTACTGTGCGTGAACCGTACAGTGTGTTCT